>NW_009239413.1:0-359 GCF_000690835.1 Fulmarus glacialis | reverse complement strand
TCCAACCTAAATGATTCTATGATTCTAGTTCCACTGTCCTGAGGTTTGTTGAAATACCGTAACTGATGCCTACAGTCATGTTGCACAAATAGATATGGGCAATTTCAATATACCATGCTTATGGTTTAACAGTGAGCTCATTTTACAAGTTCTTTTGTTCATCAGCATTCTTAACCATTAATCCACTCCTCAAAAATATTTCCCTCCCATTTTAAGACTTGGCTCAATTAATGCATTTCACATGGACAAGACCAGTCCATATAATTTAAGAGGGAAAAAAAAAGAAAAGTAGCTGAACAAGCACTTCTACAGTAACTTGAAAAAGTCAATGTCATTTACAGGAAAACTAAACAACTACG
>NW_009239412.1:0-361 GCF_000690835.1 Fulmarus glacialis | reverse complement strand
TGGTTTTTCTTCATCATCTTTTGCAGACCATTCAAAGGGAGTTCAAGGACCCCCATATCCAAGGAGCAAGGATCTGAGTACGAGCAGGTAAATGCATGACATCTGCAACCACCATCGTGCTGTGAAAAAATCACCTACTTTTTTACCAGTAACAAGAGTCAATCGTGTTTGGGGTGGATTGTACCTCTGCTGTGAAGGGGAATCTCTAAGACACTCCTCTAGTTGAGCGAGGGGAGGAAAACTGGCACTGCTGAAGGGACCAGTTTTGGCATCCTTGGGTTCCTCCATCAGGCCTCGAGGGATGTGCAGGGACCCCCGTGTCCCTCAGCAGCTCTGCAGCTTCTCACTGACTGCCTCTTGG
>NW_009239411.1:0-362 GCF_000690835.1 Fulmarus glacialis | reverse complement strand
GCCACCCACGCCATGCTCAGAGCAGCTCAGCGCAGACTCTATTTCCACAGCCTGACACCCCCATCTCCCTTCTGCCCCCCATCACGCCGGAGACAAACCGTGCTCAAAGCCGTTTTTCCTTCCTTTAAATAGCTTTCAGGCCCTATTGGGTAAATTCTGCCCTGTACCTTAGGAGAAAGGGGGTGGCTGCGGTTAACAGCATGAAAGCAGAAAGGCTGCGATGAGAAGGGCAGCCTGTGATGGCTGCCGCATCCGCCGGGGTAATTAGAGAGCTGCTGCAGTCAAAAAGCCTGAGGGACCTTGACCCAGGGGAAAAAGGCACCTCCAAAACGGGCTCCTGCATCTCCCACTCTTCACTCACC
>NW_009239410.1:0-363 GCF_000690835.1 Fulmarus glacialis | reverse complement strand
TAGCCATAGCCAGTACTTATAGCCAGCACCCATAGCCAGTACCTATGGCCAGCACCCATGGCTGGTACCTATAGCTGGTACCCATGGCCGGCACCCACGGCCGGTACCCAGGGCCAGTACCTATGGCCGGTACCCATGGCTGGTACCTATAGCGGTACCTATATCCAGTACCTATACATGTACCTATAGCCAGTACCTATGGCTGGTACGCATAGCCGGTACCTATAGCGGTAGCCATGGTTGGTAGCTATAGCCGGTACCTATGGCCAGCACCCTTGGCCGGTACCTATAGCTGGTACCTATAGCCAGTACCTATGGATGTACCTATAGCTGGTACCTATGGCCGGTACCTACAGATGTACC
>NW_009239409.1:0-362 GCF_000690835.1 Fulmarus glacialis | reverse complement strand
TCTTTCCTGCACTGGATCATGTTGTCTTGTGTGTGTGAGACTGTTTGGCTGAATAATTACTTGTAACTGGTGTAATACTGGGGAAAAAAAATATTTGTCAAATCATTATTTTCCAGTGATGAAAAGCATTTTTTAAAAATTCCCATCTACCTCTGTCTAACCCATAAAAACACTGAAGAGATAATTAGCTGGACAACAATACATGAAATGGGGCTGCGGGGGGAACGAGATGATCTAAATTCTCTTAAGTTTTACTTAAGTAATGAAGTTGACTCATTCTTTCTGGATACAGTCCACCGCTCATGGAAATCAATTAAATTCTTTCTGTTGTGATTTAACACATGTTCTTACAGTTACTTTCT
>NW_009239408.1:0-362 GCF_000690835.1 Fulmarus glacialis | reverse complement strand
AAAAAAAAAAAAAGAAAAGAAAAAAGGCAAAGAAAAAAGCAAGCCCAACTGTAACATATTCTATGGCACAGCAGCAATGCAGCAGGTATCACAACATAGTTGTGGTGGGTTTAGGTTTTTTTTTTTTTGGCAGGTTGGGGCTGTGTGTGTTTTAAGTAGCAGGGGACTTTCCTCACCATGAATCATACCGAAAACAAATAACAAACAGAACTTCAGCTGGGAATTTTAGCCCCTTGTCAAACAGGGAAATCCAAACTTGTCACAACATGCAATAGTCTGTATCGCTTTATTAGTTCCACTTCTGCCTCCGCAAACTAAACTTGTCCAACACAACGGCCTTGCTAGGTCTTTGCATTTTCAAA
>NW_009239407.1:0-362 GCF_000690835.1 Fulmarus glacialis | reverse complement strand
CATGGCAGCGGGGAAGCTCGCCTTGGAAACGGCGTGGTTTGAGTGTCTGAGTGGTGATAATACCGTGATTAACCACCGCACTGAGCCCGCTGATACTTTTTACTTATTTCTAAGTAAGTAACGGGAAGGTTTTCGGCAACCCTCAGAGAGCAGCCCGGGACGAGCTGTTACGTTGGGCACAAGGGGCTGGTTTCTTCCACCCCACAGAGAATAAAAATGTCTTATTTTTATCATTTAAATAAATGTTTCTTGGGAAAAAGTTGGGGTTTTTTCAGTGAAGATATTCTTAATGAGCATTTTTTTTGTAACTGGGTTTTTTTAAATGCCCAACCTTTTCTGAAAATACAGTTTTTTCAAATACT
>NW_009239406.1:0-358 GCF_000690835.1 Fulmarus glacialis | reverse complement strand
GCATACATGGAGTGCACGCGTGTACACACTGCACACAACACCCGTACAGTGCACACAGTCCGTGCACATACGCAACACACACACAACGTCCGCGGTGCGCGCACACCGTGCACAGGCCATGCACACGCGCAACGTGGACAACACCCGCACTGCACACACACACAGTGCATGCACGTACACAACACACGCAACACCCACAGCGCACACAAACACCCTGCACAGAGCAAACGTGCATCGTGTTTGCACACGCACACCCACACAACCACCACGCACAAGCAAAGACCACGCTCACGCATGCACACACACGCTACAGGCACACAGCACCTGCACACAACTGCATGCGCACACCCTGCGCACA
>NW_009239405.1:0-360 GCF_000690835.1 Fulmarus glacialis | reverse complement strand
CTCCAGGCCAGGCAGAAGGTGACTTGGTCGTCTAAGGTGGAGAGAAGGTTCTCCAAGCGAGGCAGAAGGTGACTTGGTCTTCTGAGGTGGAGATGAGGTCCTCCAGACCAGGCAGGAGCTAAGTCCTTCAAGGTGGTCCTTCAAGGAGGTCTTCCAGGCCAGGTGGAAGGTGATTTGGTCCTCCAAGATGGTTCTCCAGGACAGGCAGAAGGCAACAGGTCTCCAAGACAGGACCAAGGTCCTCCAGGACAGGCAGAAAGTGACAGTTCTCCATGGTGGGACCAAGGTTCTTCAGGTCAGGCAGAAGATCAAAGTGGAGAGAAGGTTCTCTAGGCCAGGCAGAAGGTGACTTGGTCCTCC
>NW_009239404.1:0-361 GCF_000690835.1 Fulmarus glacialis | reverse complement strand
GGAAAGAGATGGACAATACTGCCATACAGCTATTGGATCCACCGATGGCAGAAGGTGTCACTGGAAGAACACATCTGAGTGCACTGCTTTTGGCTGGGGCTGTGCGGAAGAGTGGCAGAATCCTAGACAGAGATCCCAGGAGATCTCCTTGTCCACCCCTCTACTTAAAGGCAGGATCACATATGTCTGAGCTGCCCTTGACAGCTGTTTGTGTAATCTGTTCTTTAAAACCTCTAGTGATGGAGATTTTGCAGTCTCCCTAGGTGGCCTCTTTGGGCACTTAACTACCCTCAAAACTAGGAAATTTTTCATAAACCTTCTCTGCTGCAAATTAAGAGGATTTAAGAAGATAAGCATGACT
>NW_009239403.1:0-355 GCF_000690835.1 Fulmarus glacialis | reverse complement strand
AAGGCAAAGAACAGAAACAAGATCCACGGCCACCCTACAGAGAAATTAAGAGTCACGTACAGATCATTGCCACTCTTCCTTGTAACCTCTTTTTTTTCCTCCTCTCCCTTAAAAACCATATACAACCATATATATCACATTAACTGTGATGTACTGACACATGCTTTTAGACTTTAAGGACAGCCACAGCCTACTTGTAGACTTTTACATTATTACAGAAATAAATAATTCATAATATAATGCCCATGTTTTCCAAGGGATTTAAACGCAAGTCGACCACCACCAATACAATATAATCACCTGATCAGAAAGGAGCTTTGGACAGCAGCCAGTTTCATAACTGAGCTAATAGTTA
>NW_009239402.1:0-362 GCF_000690835.1 Fulmarus glacialis | reverse complement strand
GGGTGTTCGGGAGCCCCATGGGTGCTCTCTGGGCCCGTAGGGTGTCCGGGGGTCCTACGGGGTGCCTGCTGACCCCATGGGTGGTGTGTGGTCCCATGGGGTGCCTGCTGACCCCACAGGTATCCATGAATCCCATGGGGTGTTCAGGAGCCCCATGGGTGCTTTCTGGTCCCGTAGGGTGTCCAGCTATCTCATGGGGTGCCTGCTGACCCCACAGATACCCAGGTGTCCCACAGGGCACCCAGCATCCCCACGGGTGCCCACTGGTCCCTCAGGCCATGGCCCACCTCAGTGCCTCCTCCCCTGGGGCCTCACCCCTTTCCTGAGGCCGTCTGGGGACCAGCACCTGCGCTTGGGGTGAT
>NW_009239401.1:0-324 GCF_000690835.1 Fulmarus glacialis | reverse complement strand
TGATCTTAGAGGTCTTTTCCAACCTTAAGATTCTATGATTCTATGAAAAGAGTTGTAGGTCCACTGAAAGAAGAGATCAATACAAATGTTACAAGGTTTAGAAAACGTGATCTAGGAGGAAGGGGTGGGAAACTGGGCTTTCTTTATCTAGAAAAGAGAAAACATCGTAGATATATGAAAAGCATTTTCCACTATGTACGTGGTTCTTACACAGAAGAGAGTTAACTGCGCTTTGAATCTGTTGCTGACAGACCAAGAAAAATTTCCCAAACTTCAGGCTAAGGAAGTTGAGTGGCGAGATTATCACTGCATCTTTCCCCTGCT
>NW_009239400.1:0-357 GCF_000690835.1 Fulmarus glacialis | reverse complement strand
ATGAGGAAGGAAGGGAGGTACAGAGGGTCCAAAAGAGAAGCCGGTGGCAGCACTTTGTCCTTCTCTTCTTGACTGCTGTGATTGGGAAGACGGGAGGTCTAGGCATGGCCAGAGCACCTAAGTGCTCTTCAGGGGGACTGCGATGGGAGCTCCGAGGCACTCCCGAGCAACGGAGCTCGAACGGAGCTGGCCAAAGAGCTGTGGCTCTGAGCCGAGGTGCTTGTTCCCTGGCACCGTTCTCCTCTGTCGGCATCTAGCTGACGGAGCTCTGTAATGCCCCGGCGTCGGAAGGCCGAGCGACATCCCAGAAAGCCTGCTGAGAAGGAAACCCTCAGCACCAGACTTTGGCTTGGGAGG
>NW_009239399.1:0-359 GCF_000690835.1 Fulmarus glacialis | reverse complement strand
TCTGTGGGTAAAAGCAGTAATTTGGAAAGCTTCTGGCCACCCTTGGGACACTTAGGCAGCAGCCCCAGCCTCCCTTCCTGCCGTGCCTCTCTCCTGCTTCCCTCTCCCCTCTGCTCAGGAAATTGTGCTGGCCTTCACGGTCATCTTCTGCCGAGCTGCCTCCCAGCAAAACTCCAGGCAGACTAGGAGGAAGATCAGTCCCCAGGAGCTGCGGTGCTGATGGGGTTGCCAGCCTCCCACTGGCCTACTGCTGTGGTGTAGGCTTCTCACTTGAGGACACCACTGGTCAGGCTCCCCAACCAGAGGACCTGCTCAAGAGGGCATCTCTAGGGAGACACAAAGCAAGGCAGGCCACTGGC
>NW_009239398.1:0-361 GCF_000690835.1 Fulmarus glacialis | reverse complement strand
GGTGGCCGCCGTGGCGTCGCCGCTAAGGTCGGCTTTCTGGGCTGCGGGGAGACGGGACCGTCCCAGTGCTGCACCCCAAGAACCGGGCACGGGGTGCTGGGGCACAACAGAGCGGGGCCCTGCTGTGGGGCAATGTGTGGTTAACGGGGGGCTGGGGAAGCCTGGCTCTGTGCACATCCTCCCTCCGCTCCCCCCAGTGCCGAAGGGCTGGCCGGTGCCAAGGGGGTGCGGGGAGGACGAGGGGACATGGGGACATTTGTGTCCTTGGGAGCCAAAAAACTGCTTTTCTGCAGCAAAAGGGGTGAGACCACCATGTCCCAGGCTGGGATGTGCTGGGAAATGGCCCTGTGCCGGGCAGCGC
>NW_009239397.1:0-360 GCF_000690835.1 Fulmarus glacialis | reverse complement strand
GAGAATGAGTCTGTGAGGGAAGCCAGCGGTGACAAAGGTCAACTGCAAGATGGGCTGTATTAGCGTAAGTGTTGCCATCAAGTCAAGGGAAGAGGCTATTCCCTGCTATGCCGCACTTGTGAAACCGCATCTGGACTTCTGGGCACAGGACCAGAAAGACGTGACATTCTGGAGCGAGGCCCGCAGAGGACCACCAGGATGTCTGGGGGCTGGAGCACACGCCTAACCAAGAGAAGCTGCAAGGGTGGGTTTGTTCAGCCTTGAGAAGAGAAGGGGAAAGGGGGACCCTGTTGGTGAGTGCAACTGCCGTATGGGATGGTGAAGAAAAGACAGAGCCAGCCTCCTCGTGGGGGTGCACAG
>NW_009239396.1:0-359 GCF_000690835.1 Fulmarus glacialis | reverse complement strand
TAATAACTCCTACCAGTCTCTGGCAGGAAAATCTATCCCAAAATGCTTTTGGGCAGCATAGCTGGAGACAGTGCTTCTCCTTCTCCACGGAGAACGTGCGATCAGGCCGCACTTGTCTCCAAGCATATGCCCGGGTGTACTCAGGCTGTTAGAAATCAATGTAGAAAAGACATCATGTAAAAGAATGGGAAGCAAATATGGCAAGCAACTTGAAAGTTGGTGAGGTGGGGACAGGAGAGGTTGGACTCTGCTTCCATGTACTCATGTTAAACTTCTAAATACCGTAAGTTTGCTTAGCTGTTGATGAACTGGTTTTCCTCATTTTTAAATGCCACGTTCTTTTCTTTCACTCCCCCAAC
>NW_009239395.1:0-360 GCF_000690835.1 Fulmarus glacialis | reverse complement strand
CTGCTCCCCCTTCCCCTGCACATCCCCCACCCCAGGGGTCTGTACAGCTCTGTCGATTCCCGCACCCCTCGCAATCCGGGCTCCCCCGGTATGCCATATCATCAGTTGCAAAGTCCAGGCTGATCTTCCTGGAAGTGGCACCTGTGGTTTCTTGATAGCCCATCAGTTAGTGTGCATGGTGAGGTTTGTTTCTTGCCATTGTCTTCGTGTTTGTTTTGTCAGGTCTGTGTCTCCGTGTATTTTGTTTCTGGTTTCCCCCTTTTCCCCTTAGTTTCCCAACTGACCGGTCCCCAGTCAGATAACCTCGCTGGAATAAACTTTCTCACGCTCTCACGTGCCCTTATCAATTGATGTGACTGA
>NW_009239394.1:0-359 GCF_000690835.1 Fulmarus glacialis | reverse complement strand
TCATTGATCATGCGCTGATGCTCTTCTTCCTTTGTCTTAATCTCACTCAGCTGGTCTTCCAGTGTGCGGCACATCTTCTCCAGATTTGCCTGTGGAGATCAGAGAGAATGAAAGAACATTAGTATCTGGACTCCTCCTTATTCTGAACAGCTCGATTCTCACCAGAAGAATGTGAACAGACATGCAAGCTATATACTGCTCATTGGGGTTAGAAGGTTAGAAATACAGTTCTGTACAGAGAGTTATATTATAATGTGATCGTATTTTAAAAATAAATGTTTCAACATTTTTTATTTTCAAGTTGTTTTCAGCATATTTTTCAGCACCTTTGCTTTGGAGACAGACTCCATGTTGCTGGC
>NW_009239393.1:0-360 GCF_000690835.1 Fulmarus glacialis | reverse complement strand
CGTAGCCCCAGGCCGCCCCCAAGCCCTGTCGTGAAGGTGGCAAAGCGGCCCTTGAATGCGCTTGATTCTCCCTTAACGTGGATACGGTTAGCAGCAGTGTGGGCATGAGCAGTGTCTCCAGAAGCCCCTGCGGAAGGAAGGGCTCTGGTCAGGGCCGAGCTATGGTAGTAATGGTCGCTGCTTCTTCTTCCCTCTCCCAGAGGCCATGCTGAGGACATGGTTGTCCATTCCTCCCCTGTGGATGCCATTGACTGCACTCGCGTCAGGCTTGCGTGGGTTGTCTCTGCCCAAACTCGCTCTCCTCGCAGTGTGGGGGCGAAAAGGGACAGACCACTTACTGGCTGTGGACAGGAGCTGCTG
>NW_009239392.1:0-352 GCF_000690835.1 Fulmarus glacialis | reverse complement strand
TTCAGTAGGCTTTTTTCCAGAGTTCCCCCATAATTTCTTTTAATGGTGGCAGTGACAGTAGCATTTTAAGTATTTTTGTTCAATTCCAGGCAACAGAGTGTTTAAAACCTATTAATAGCCACCAGCAGCCTGTCTACACCATTACCGATGCCACTATACAAGCCCTAACACTGTAGAATTGCACGAGGGCAAGCGCAAACATACGGAAGGCCCTACAACTGTGGGGAGTTACGCTATTAACTTGCAAGAGCATCTAAGTCCTGCCGCCTCAACTACAAGACAGTTCAAACTTCTTTTCTGGGGTAATTAATTCTGTGTATTGTCTGTTTATTCAACAACAGGATCATTACAG
>NW_009239391.1:0-355 GCF_000690835.1 Fulmarus glacialis | reverse complement strand
CCTCCTTCATGGACATGCGGCCCCGGAAGATGGCGGCCACCGTCAGGTAGCGACCGTGGCGGGGGTCGCAGGCGGCCATCATGTTCTTGGAGTCGAACATCTGCTGGGTCAGCTCGGGCACCGTCAGGGCTCGGTACTGCTGGCTGCCGCGGCTGGTGAGAGGGGCGAAGCCCGGCATGAAGAAGTGCAGCCGGGGGAAAGGCACCATGTTGACCGCCAGCTTGCGCAGGTCGGCGTTCAGCTGGCCGGGGAAGCGAAGGCAGGTGGTCACGCCGCTCATGGTGGCCGACACCAGGTGGTTGAGGTCCCCGTACGTGGGAGTGGTCAGCTTCAGGGTGCGGAAGCAAATGTCATA
>NW_009239390.1:0-359 GCF_000690835.1 Fulmarus glacialis | reverse complement strand
GTGGGCGCTTTGGGAAGCCCTTTCCCCACCTCTGGGGGTGGAGCACGCACACTGCCGGGGGCACATGTGCAAGCAGCAGTATCTTGCTGCAGCTCCTTTTGCTAGATCTTGGAGCATTAGTGATGACAAACAAGTCAAGGTGGCCCTCAGGACAGCACATTAGTCAGCAAATGAGCCCGCTGACAGGTAATCCGGCAGTAATGCAGGTTTTTCATTCATTCTGGTGTGTCTAAGCAGATATGCCGATGGCCTCCAGTTTAGATATTCATGTACGTTGTCTGTAACGGTACCAGTCTTCCCTGGGAGAATGAGCAGCAGTGATTTATCAGGTCTTGTACAAATGCAGACCTTGTGCTGGC
>NW_009239389.1:0-359 GCF_000690835.1 Fulmarus glacialis | reverse complement strand
TTTTTTTTTTTTTTCTTTTTTTTCCCTGTAGGCTTTGCAGAACCTGCCCCACTTCAATTAGTGGATGGATTGACCCACTGCTCTGGGAGAGTCGAGGTGTTTTATGGCCAGCGCTGGGGAACAGTGTGTGATGATGGCTGGGACTTGGTCGAGGCAGAAGTGGTGTGCAGGCAGCTGGGCTGTGGAAAGGCCTTGTTGGCTACCCATGGGGCTTACTCTGGGCAAGGATCTGGCCCCATTTGGCTTGATGATGTCAGCTGCACAGGGACAGAAGCTGCCCTCTCTCAGTGCAGAGCCACTCCTTGGGGAAGCCATAACTGTGGGCACGGAGAAGATGCTGGTGTGGTTTGTACAGGTAC
>NW_009239388.1:0-350 GCF_000690835.1 Fulmarus glacialis | reverse complement strand
TCGCCAAGATTTGGGCCAGCGCATCACGTTACCTCAGCCAACAGCTGGCTCTCCACCAGGTGGGACTTGGCTCCTTCTCCTCCCCTCACGTCCTGACGAAGTTTGATGAAGTCCTGGCAGCCCTTTGCCATGGAGTGCAATTGTTCTTCCCCTCCTTTGAATGCGGGAACAATGCCCCAGCACGACACTGCAACGCACAGATGTGTGACGGACCACCTCCTCTGTCCATTCAGATGTACAATAAGGTCCAGGCCTAGAGTCAGAAAAAGGGTTGGACTTCTTCTGGGGCTTCTGGAGTCCCCACGGTCAGAGTTGCAGGACAAAACTTGGAAACCTGGGACACTTCAGGG
>NW_009239387.1:0-359 GCF_000690835.1 Fulmarus glacialis | reverse complement strand
CTGGACTTCTCCAGCAGATCTAGCAAGGACGGTAGGACAGAGTTAGCACAAGAACTGAGGTAGGCTGGAAGGAAAGGGATCAGGCCAGGAGGATCACTTACATGTTTCAATGTCAGCAGAAGCCAGTTTCCCCGTGGCACCAAAATGGATTCTGATGAATTTACCCTGAAACAAGCAGAAAAGTCAATCGAGATCTATTTTACCAATCCGGACTGCAAGAATATTCGAGTCACTGTGCTGATACGAAAAAAGTAATTTTGTCCCAGGCAACAACTTACAAAGCGTGAGGAATTGTCGTTCCTCACGGTCTTGGCATTACCAAAAGCCTCTAGCAGTGGGTTGGCACTGATGATTTGATC
>NW_009239386.1:0-360 GCF_000690835.1 Fulmarus glacialis | reverse complement strand
GGGCTGCCTCTCCCCTCCGACAGTCGACCTGATCACCTCCAGCCCCCAGTGCCTGCACAGCCTGGTGACGTGGGCGCACGCGCACGCCGGGAGCTGCCCCTCGGTGCCCAGCCTGCAGAGCGTGCTCTCCTCCGAGTACTGCGGCATCATCCGTGCCGTCTGGGGCTGCGGGGACGGGCACGACTACGTCATGGATACGGATTCGGACTGCAGCACAGTGCTTGTCGACAACGCCTTGTCTGTCAAACGGGAGTGGAACAAGAGCACGGCGCAGCGCTTGACTGACAATGGGGCAGGGGCAGACAATGCCGAGGCTGTTTCTGCTCCCAAACCCCAGCACGCTCCAGCAAGGACAACTCC
>NW_009239385.1:0-357 GCF_000690835.1 Fulmarus glacialis | reverse complement strand
TTCTTTTTTCTTTTTTTTTTTCTTTTAAGAATTACAATTTTCAAAGATAAACTGCCCTGGGTTTTTTCCCTTCCTATAGAAGAGTGAGGATTCTCCTATAGAAGGGTAAAGATTCATGTGGATCTGTGGAAGTATGTGCCTCTTGCCTATCCCTTTTCTGGCTCACAGGTCCATTTGTAATCCATTATGGAAATTAAATGTAAAAATATTTTTAGCAAGGATTTCCATTAGCAAGAGATTCATACCTCTTGAGAAAAACAGCTGAATAGTCATGAGAGTCTCGGATTAAACAGTGAGCAAACAAAACACTGACAAATTATTTGTAGTCATCATGTTCAACTTAAACACATAAGCCAT
>NW_009239384.1:0-358 GCF_000690835.1 Fulmarus glacialis | reverse complement strand
GTCCGAGTCTCTCGGTATTTCGGTGGTGGACTATCGCGCAGGGCTTGTCTTGGCAGTCCCTTTTTTTCCCATTGAAGGGCTGCAGTTTCATTCTTGCACACGTGCATATGCTCCATGCGACTTTAGCCTCGCTCTTCACGCGGCTATCACGCGGCTATCACGCGGCGAACGCAGGATCTCTTATGATCTTCATTTAACCTCAACTGAGTCCTGCACACAGCGTTGTGCAAGCAAGCTTTGAGACATACTGTAACTTGGCAGGATGTCTTTCACAAGTCTCTGTTGCCTTGTAACCGTTCTTATCGCATTCAGCAGCCAGAGGAATTTTTGCTTAGACAGGCAATCTTTGGGACAAATG
>NW_009239383.1:0-359 GCF_000690835.1 Fulmarus glacialis | reverse complement strand
GCTTCCAGGAGGATCTGTTCCATGATTTTTCCAAGCACAGAGGTGAGACTGACATATATACTATATACAAAGAAACACATATTTTGAGAATTTGTTATGAATCTAGTATTGACTATCTGTGACTCTTTCTCAGTTCAGTTTTGTTCTGTTGCCAACCTGAATGCATAGAGTTAAATCATGGGAAATGGCAATAAGGTTGTTAAAGAAACGAGTAAGAAGGTAGAACAATGGCACAGATAAGGCAGCCTAAGGTATATAACTTCAAAGAATTTTAGATATGAGTGGGTGCTGGGCTATTGGGAGACAAACTGGCTCTGTGTAGGCTGGAATGGGGTACTCTTCCTAGGGCTATGCCTGGG
>NW_009239382.1:0-359 GCF_000690835.1 Fulmarus glacialis | reverse complement strand
GGGAGTGCAGGGCTCCGGGAGACCTGGGGCGGCGGGGCCCGGCGTGCGATGAGGGCCGTTGCCTGGTTTGCTCTGCCACGGCTGAGCCTCTGGCAGGTGGGAATGGTAAGTCCTTAAAGTAACTGTTCCTGACTGTTAAAGATACATAAAGATATATTTTCGTCTTCAGCAGAGTTCCTGAGTTGCTTCTGCAATGCTTTGTCAGGCTGGTGTCCCTGGAGACTTGGCAGATGTGTAGGTTTGATCACTAGTCTAGGTACTGTGGAGCTGAGAGAGTTTCCTCTTGCTGAAGCCTTGCAGCCAGGCCCTTTGTGCCTCGTCTTGCTCCCGTTGTGTGCAAGGTGGCAGGTCCAGCAGGG
>NW_009239381.1:0-359 GCF_000690835.1 Fulmarus glacialis | reverse complement strand
CAGCCGCAGCTGCCAGGTCTTGCCCAGCAGCTCCCGTCCCCACGGGCCATCGAGGTGTGGGGCATCTTTGCGACGGTGGTTGAGAGCCACAGTAACAGGGTCTGGCGTTTTCCAACCCAATGGATTCAACCCAAATGAGACAGTTTGGGGGGGGCGGACACGAC
The DNA here is from genome assembly GCF_000690835.1 of Fulmarus glacialis. Taxonomy (NCBI): domain Eukaryota; kingdom Metazoa; phylum Chordata; class Aves; order Procellariiformes; family Procellariidae; genus Fulmarus; species Fulmarus glacialis. The sequence continues at coordinate 195 of NW_009239381.1, read as the reverse complement.
AGACATCGACTCTGGTGCAAATCGGTGGCAGTTCCCCTTTGGACCCTTTCCAAAAGGGGTTCAAACCCTTGCGTTGTTGCCACTTTAAAAGTCATCTTGCTCTGCTTGCTTTTAAACACGCATCCCCGAGATGAAGCAACTACGGCACACTGAGGTACGAACTGATGCCGCTCACTTGTTTATAGCTTGCATGGA
>NW_009239380.1:0-359 GCF_000690835.1 Fulmarus glacialis | reverse complement strand
CTGGGCATGTCCGTGTGCTGGGCACTGTGAGTGCTGGGTGCTTCGCCCTGGAGGGACTGGGTGCTGAGTTTGTCCAGGTGCTGGGCAGTGGTGCTGCTGGACACTGGGTATTTCCGGGTGCTCGGTATGTCCAGGTGCTGGGCGCTTGGAGTGCTGGGCTTGTCAGGGTACTGAGAGTTGGGTGCTCAGCACTGGGGTTGTTTGGTGGTGGGCATGTCCCAGTGCTGGGCCTGTGCAGGTTCTGGTGGTGGGTGCTGGGGGTGCTTGGTGATGGGCACGTGTGGCTTCTGGGTGATGCGCCCTGGGGGTGTTGGGTGTTGGCCATGTGCAGGTGCTGGGCTCTGGGGGTGGTGGGTGCT
>NW_009239379.1:0-359 GCF_000690835.1 Fulmarus glacialis | reverse complement strand
CATCTGGCTGTGGCCGGTGGAGATAGGTGGCCCAACGTGGCACCTGGTTAAGTGGATGGGGTGGGTTCCTCCGTAGGATGCTGAAAAATGGAGGAACTGGAGATTTGGGGCAGAATCTGAAATCTAATGGTGTTTTTGCCGTCCACCATGGACGCTCAGCTTGGAGCTGCTCTGTCCCCGTCACTCTGCTCCATCTTCCCCCAGGCACCTTTCCTCCCCATCCCATGGGAACCCCACAGTTCATGGCCAAGCCAGTCCCCACAGAAACTCATCATCCTACCTGCAAAACCTTGCCCATGGCCAGCCAAGGGGCTGCTCCTCAGGGCACTCTCACCACCCCACTAGCCGATGGCTCATGC
>NW_009239378.1:0-357 GCF_000690835.1 Fulmarus glacialis | reverse complement strand
CCTCTCACAAAGCTTACGTCTTCAACACCTTAGCACAACTTATCATATCTGTCTGTGACTCACTGTGAGGCATGACGCTGGCATCACTTGAGCCCCAAATGGATCTTTCTAAGGAATGTCCAGCCCAAGCATTTACTCTGTCTCCAGGACTTCACATCAACAGAAATGTTTCTGTGTTTGGAGGGAAAGCCTGTACAACAAGCTTTTGGTCTCAAAACCAGCAACGGTGGGAAATGCTTAAAGGTACCAGAAGGGTCTTGATCCCTTTCCCATGCCAGTGTTGAGCCCACCCGGTTGTCCCCTCATGACCCAGGACATAGTTGAGAGTGGGGCTGCCACAGGATGGCAACAGTTTCC
>NW_009239377.1:0-358 GCF_000690835.1 Fulmarus glacialis | reverse complement strand
AGTTGGAGATAAAGCCACTGTGTAACTCCACTGTTCACTTATTTCTATTGCTGCCAGTACAGAACAGCACAATGCTCGTGTCTGACAATATCAAAACAAACAAACGAAGCACCTTAAAAATTATCTATGACTTCCTGCGAAACATAGCCCCTGCCTGTGCCAAAAAAAGGTCACCCACAAAACTTAACCAGACAGAGGTTGCAATGTCTGCAAGTCCTTGTAGAAATGTACAAAGCAACTTCTGTCTGTCCTACGCTCGTGACAGGTGGAGGAATTGACACAAAATGGGTGTTTGCACCCCTTTGAAGATAGAGAGTGCTGCCTCTGAAAGGGGTTGTTGGTTGCACTGCAGCGTTTT
>NW_009239376.1:0-359 GCF_000690835.1 Fulmarus glacialis | reverse complement strand
CTTATGCAGAGCAATCCCAAAAAGTGGCTACTTACCTCCACAGTCCCTTGCCTCCTTGCAAATATCTCATATTGTGGTGTTGCACCGTTGCATTGCCTGTCACCTGTCAGTGGAGAGGAACCGGCGGAGTCCCCAATCAAGAGATCATATAGTGACAGTTAAAAAGTTGCATTGAAAATGGCATAAAGGTAGTCCCATCAGTTATCATCACAGAATTAGGTGTGTCCTCTCTGATTAAAAAATAATCAAAAAGGATTAATTCATATTAATCTTGAAAAAAAATCTTCATACATCCAGACTAAATGGCAGCTTATTGTGTAGCTAGAAAAATTAGGTAAACCTCAGAGGAATCAGCCATA
>NW_009239375.1:0-359 GCF_000690835.1 Fulmarus glacialis | reverse complement strand
GGGGGAGAGACCCTGGATGACCAAAGAGCCCTTCAGATCGCCCTGGATCAGCTCTCCCTGCTGGGGCTGGACAACGACGAGACGGGCTCCATTTACGACAGCGAGCCTCGGAAAAAGAGCGTGAACATGACTGAATGCGTCCCGGTGCCCAGCTCGGAGCATGTCGCTGAGATAGTGGGGAGACAAGGTGGGTGCCTGCATGCGAGGGGGTGTGGGTGAGCGGGTCTCCCCTCCGCGCTGCCGGGCGTGCGGCTCAGATGCGACACTGGCCATTCCCATGAAAACTGCAGCCGTGCTGTGGTGGCCAGTGCCGGCTTCCCCCAGACAAAGAAAGTGCAGCAGACGTGATGTTTCCGAGG
>NW_009239374.1:0-358 GCF_000690835.1 Fulmarus glacialis | reverse complement strand
GTCAGGGCGCCCCATGAAGTCTTCTCCTTGCTTCACCAACGCTTGCCTGATGGTGTCCAGCCCGCTCAGCACCAGGACGGGCCGGGTGCCGATCCTGACCTCCATCACGTCCCCATACTTCTGGCTGAGCCTGGTCAGGGCCAGGTGTGTGTCCTTCCTCAGCTCCAGCACGTTGCCGAGGACGGGGTAGCCTCTGGGTCCTGGGGGGCTCTTCAGCCCCTTGGGCACATGCTGCCGGAGGGACTGGATGAGCAGGAAGACCAGGCAGAAGACGGCAGCCGCGAGGAGGACCTCGGTGGCCGAGACAACGCCTTGGCTTCCCACCAGCGACATCGCAGCCTTCATCACTGCTGGCATG
>NW_009239373.1:0-358 GCF_000690835.1 Fulmarus glacialis | reverse complement strand
GATAGGGCAGGAGCAGGCACCTGGCTTGTGCGGGTCTATGTGATGCCACTGACACATCTCCTCCCACTGTCCCACAACTCGTTATCGTCACAGGTTACAGTTATTTCCTTTGATGTGGTGGCAGTGGCATGGGACGTTGCACTCAGTGCACAGCCATTTCTTTCAGCCACTCCTTATTCCTTAAACATTTCTTCTGCTGCTTCTTCCTTCTTGCTTGTTTCCTTTGCTTCAGAATGGGTCCTCTGTGGTCCACAGTCCCTTTGGGGAAGTACCTTTTCTGGCATGGTCTTATTCATAGACCACAGTCCCTTTGAGGTGTACCTGCTCTTCCATGGAGCACCTCCTACTGCTCTGACCT
>NW_009239372.1:0-357 GCF_000690835.1 Fulmarus glacialis | reverse complement strand
TAGGGAACTGAATCAAAGCTCCACAATGTTGATATTAAAGACACGTAAGATGAATCATGTCCACTGCTGTCTAAACTTTTTACCTCTTGGAATGAACCATAAGCCCAGCCAGTCGAATAAGCCAAGGAAGAAGGCATTTCTGAGACAAACAATTACACTCCCAGAAGACCACAAAGGATCTTCCTAGGGAGATCATCACACATCATCTTGGGAAGGGAGGAAACTAGAATAAACCAAATTAAATAGCTCTGGTGTAATGACTCACACAGGAAAAGCTCTGAGAAAAAGCTAGGCCAGGAAAGTAATTGCAAAATAGAAGCAATGTTAATGGCACTAAATTAAGCATTTTCTTTTTCT
>NW_009239371.1:0-358 GCF_000690835.1 Fulmarus glacialis | reverse complement strand
AAAATATATAGAGATGTGAATTATGTTATTTGTGCTACGTGTTTTGCTTAAACAGCAAACAGAACTCTCAACTATTGCTTTAATTTCAAAATACTAATTTGCCTTTGATTTAATTATCAATGTAAACTGATGCTTTAAAAGTAATTAGCAACAACCAGTTGCTAATTGGATAGGAAAACGCGCTTCTGATGACAGATTTTGGCCAGAACAGATGTTTACAAAAACTTTTTTCTGTTATATAAAAAGAAAGTCACATTAAGGAAACATATTATGTAGTGATTCTTAAAACTGTGCTCACAGCACAATAAGAGGAGATTTGGATTAAATGGGGGGAAAAAGGCAGAATCCAGCCCTGGAA
>NW_009239370.1:0-358 GCF_000690835.1 Fulmarus glacialis | reverse complement strand
GCCGAGCCCAGGCAGCGGGGACGCCAGCACAACCCCCGAGCGAAGCATCCCCCCCACGCAGCGCACGTACCGTGGGCACATCCTTGCTCCGAGACGGGGACGTGCTGCTGGAGGAGGCCATGGAGGTCGGGCTGAGTGGTATGGCCTCCTTCCTCCCCAGGGGGACCTTCTCCACCCCATTCTCCCGGGAAGAGTAGGAGTGGACGCTGTGCGGGGAAGAGGGGTCCTGGGGGGCGGGAGAGAAATCAACAGGCAGCAGAGCAGGCAGGAGCGTGGGGACGTCCCAGGCCACGGTGAGCTGGTGGCTCAAGTGAGGACCAGGCTGGGAGCCTGGATCCAGGGGCTCATCGCTGCCATC
>NW_009239369.1:0-358 GCF_000690835.1 Fulmarus glacialis | reverse complement strand
TGACTGTGTTGCTAGCAGTCAGGGAGGTCAGGCACCTGTATATCGTTCTAAGAATACTGTCGATGGGGTCAGCTGCTCAGAGCAGAACCGAGCAGGAGTAGGAAGGGGTGAAGCAGTTCTAGCACGTCTAGCTTGTTTGCGGAAAAAAAAGCAGCGCTGGCGGCTGTCACCGTGTTTCCGTGGTGCTCGGAGGACGGGCGCTGCCGGGGCGGGGGACGGACCCGCCGCTGCTCCGGGGTGGGGAGGAACGGGAATGTTCGCTGGTTCCCGGAGCAGAGTCTGCTCCGGGTTGTGTCACGCGGATCTGTGAAGCACCGCGAAAGGCGTGCTCAGGAGAAAGTACTTTTAATTTCTTTTG
>NW_009239368.1:0-357 GCF_000690835.1 Fulmarus glacialis | reverse complement strand
ACTTCCCATTGGCAGGCAGATGTTTAGCCGTTTCTAGGAAAGCAGGCCTTCGTCACGCATAACGGTTACTTGGGAAAGACAAAAGTCATGACTGCGAATACCCCTCTTTCCTCCTTCTTTCCCCTAGGTTTGTTGCTTCTCGTGACTTCATGCCTGGCTGCATCTTCTTTGCCCTCTCTTTTCAGGTGTTTCTGTACATTTATGAGATCCATCACCAGCTTTCATTTCTCCAGCATAAAAGGTCCCAGCTCTCACAGCCTTTTTTACCGGAGAGATGCTCCAGCCCCTTCGTCATCTTCATGGTCCTTTGCCGGACTCTCCCAAGTCCGTCCATGTCTCTCTTGTACTGGGGAGGCC
>NW_009239367.1:0-357 GCF_000690835.1 Fulmarus glacialis | reverse complement strand
GGTGACCTCTAGAGGTACTTTACAACCTACTTTTTTATGATCTCATGATTAATTCTGCATTCAAATGACTGGTAATCTTTGCTTCTGGGAAACAAATGAATCCGCAACCTCTGACTTCCCATATTCTGTAGACGTTCTCACCTGGGAATGCACAGGATGGAAAGCCATCATCTAGAATTCTCCAGATCACTTAATTTTCTGTATTTTACAGGTATTCAGGATGAGTTCTCCATAGTCCACTGACAAAGATACATACTTTCAGGAAGTGTAAAACAAATCAACTCAACAATTTCCCTCTGCCCCGCCCCTCTCTCTCTGTTTCTTTCTTTCATTCTTTCTCTCTTTCCCCAAACTCTT
>NW_009239366.1:0-357 GCF_000690835.1 Fulmarus glacialis | reverse complement strand
CTTCACCAACTTCACTCTGTGTCAAGCCTGGTCAGCACTGAGCACAGACAGCAGTTGAACGGATCTTAAATGTATCGTGCTCGAACTTCTAAATAGCTTGTTTGTTTGCTTGTTTGGTTCTTTCCCTCTTCCTGGGAGAAGGCTGTTCTGTAAGCTTATACCACTGAGGAACCCTTTTCTAAGTATCAAGCTAGAGTTACAGCTAGTTTGTATTTCCTATTCTTTAGCTTATAATGCTTTTCTTTCTCTCTAGAATATACTTCATGCATGTATTTATAGACAGGAATCATATCTTTTTTTGGACTTCATTTATTTTCATTGAATACACGATCATATGTAGTGAAAAGGAGGAAAAAA
>NW_009239365.1:0-357 GCF_000690835.1 Fulmarus glacialis | reverse complement strand
CCCCTGACCTGTCCCCTCTATCCCTCTTGTCCTTTCCAGGGTGTCCCCAGCATTTCTGGGTGTCCTGCTCTGTGGCCCAGCACTGCACCGAGGTGGGCAGGTGCTCTTGGGGCATCTGGGCCACCATGGAGCTTCCTGAAGGTGCATGGACGTCCTAGTGTCCCCCCAGGGTGGGTACAGCGGGCTGCATTCACCCTGAGGCTGGAGCTTCACTGTGGGGTTGACGCAAGACATGTTGGTCTGCAGCCACTAGTGACAGCCGTCAACCTCTGCTGGGAGATGTCCTTCCCCCTGGACATGTGGGCAGGTGTCACCCCAGCCAGCCCCCGGAAGGGGGCTCGATGCCACCACTCCCTG
>NW_009239364.1:0-355 GCF_000690835.1 Fulmarus glacialis | reverse complement strand
TTAAGGGGTCGAGTGCATCTGTCACAGAATGGAAGGATCATAAACTTGTATTTGCTAACTGATGGAAAAAGAACGCAGGAAAGAACTCCATTAAATGTTTTCAATTAGAGTCCTGGACATGTTATACCTATTATTTTCCAGTAATCACTTTAGTAAGCAAAAATAATAGAGGCCATTAATACTGCTTGAAAGTAAACTCTCCATCAGCAATTCCTAAAAGCCCTGGTCTAAAGAAATTACATTTATAAGATGAATGATGCACTATTACTAGAAATTTTTATTTCAGGTTTCCCAAGCTAGCAGGCAACCTACCTTTACACAATAAAAAGCTGATTTCCAATCCATTCTTCTCCAG
>NW_009239363.1:0-357 GCF_000690835.1 Fulmarus glacialis | reverse complement strand
ACTCATTATTCTTGAAACACCAGATTTGTTTATGAAGTTCCCACTCCTAGCTCTGTATTCTTCCTCCCCAGTTCTCCAAAACACACTTCAACTGTCAGGGTAGCCATCATCAGAGTCAGGCCTGGGGTAGGACTATTTCTTTCTCTATTTAAAAAAAGATGCTTTCAAAGAAAAAAATAAAATAAAATAAACTGATGTGCACATCCTGATCCACTAGGTGGGTAGGGAATGGGGACAGGTGTATACACAGGTTAAATGGACAATAGCAATTTAAAAAGGATGAACTTGCTCCACCACCTCTTTATACGTTTTCAAGCCTCATTCCTCACTTATCCTGTCTGTCTGCCCTCTAAAGAC
>NW_009239362.1:0-356 GCF_000690835.1 Fulmarus glacialis | reverse complement strand
AGGAAGAGGGGCCCTGTGAGCGCGAGCAGGACGTACTCCAGCCCTGAGCCTGCAAGGATGAGCGGGAGTATCCCCATCAGCCAGCCATCACGGCGTCCCCCGCACCACCGCCCCTGGCCCCGCTGCCCCCGCACCTTGGCCACCGTCACACACCCGCTGGCATTCCTTGCTGCATGTCTCTGGGGAGCTCCTGCAAGGAGAGGGGAGCCTTGGGCACCATGCTGCACCATGCCACGGGCCTCGCATGTGTCCCCAGACAGGGCACAGGGAGGGTCAGTGCTTACGTGGGGCATGGCCGGCACTCACTGCCCTCAGCGTAGAAGTCAGGCTTGCAGCTGCCGCAGAGCGCATCCTGC
>NW_009239361.1:0-356 GCF_000690835.1 Fulmarus glacialis | reverse complement strand
GGCCGCCAGCCCTGCCTCTGCCCACTGCCCCTCTCCGGCAGCAGCCAGCGGGCCTGCCCCTGCGGGCAGCAGGCAGCCGAGCAGCAGTGCCTTGGGGGGCAGGGAGGGAGCATGGCAGCCGCTCTGGGGCTGGGAAATGGAGGGGCCGGCGGGCCCTGAAAATCTCCATCTGTCTGGCAGCCCACATGGGACGGGCTCCACAGGTTGATGGGCTCTAAAGGCTGGTGCGCCCTGAGCCCTCAAGGCAGGTGGGCCCCGTACCTGTCGCACGATGGGGCACAGTGCAGGAGGGTCACCACCACATCATGGGGGTGCTCGTGCGTCAGCCTCAGAAGGGCTTTGTCCAGCCTGTGCTC
>NW_009239360.1:0-354 GCF_000690835.1 Fulmarus glacialis | reverse complement strand
ATGCCGTTCCAGAAACTACAAATTGACTTGGCAGATATGCCTCCAAAAGACTGACTAAAACACCTATAATGGATCAATTCTCCCGTTGGGTTGAGGCATGCCCTACTCAAAAAGCAACTGCTCAAGTGGTTGTTAAAGCTTTACGGAAAGATCTCATAGCATGTTTTGCAGTGGCTGAAGAAATAGACGTGGATAAAGGATCACATTTGACAGCTGAAACATTAGAAAACCTGCATAAAGCTTTCGGCATTCGACCAAGACTGCATGCACCTTACCACCCCCAATCCTCGGGACAGGGAGAGAGAATGAACTGCACTCTAAAGATTAAACTGGCAAAAATTTGTAGAGAAACTC
>NW_009239359.1:0-356 GCF_000690835.1 Fulmarus glacialis | reverse complement strand
TCCCTACAGTTAACGTAGGCAAACCTTGAAACCGCAGTTATGTTTAGAACAAGCCAGACCTAGACAGTTACCTCATTATAAACTCCCACACACTGAGAGTGTTTCTTCCCCTACCACGCACTTTCTCACTTGCAGCCAGGGAGGCTGAAGTTGATTTTCCAACAAAAAAGATTGTCTGAAGGGGTTCTTCTGGAGGGACTCTGGTGTGAAGACAACATCCGTGACTTACTTCCTGAGGTGATGTGCTGAGTTAGTGTTTGCAGAAAACTCTGCTCTACCCAAATAGACAGAGTGAGATCAAAGCGTGCAGAGAAGACAACAGCCTGGCAGGTTACAGTTTCAAAAAGAGTTTTAGG
>NW_009239358.1:0-357 GCF_000690835.1 Fulmarus glacialis | reverse complement strand
ACCAACCAGGCACTACCAGCAGGTCCCAGATGACAGTGGCAGTTTCCCTTCTGGGCTGAACTGAGCTGCACTGAAGTCAGCATCATCTGTCTGAACAAGTCATGCTGCTCATCAGTTCCTCAGAAGGGCCATTCAAGAGCTGCTTTGTTCTGTTATGTGGGACATACACCACACTGTATGATAATTAGGGCCTTTGGCAGACTTTAAAAAGGTTAGGTTTTTATATAAGCCTGTCAAAAGAGCCTCAAAGCCTGTTGAATTAATAAACATTTGCCTCTGTAGTTATGTGCCCAGTAACCCCAGCCATAGAGCTCTTTCCCACCTAGTGTTATGGTGGCATATCAGTATCTGTCACTT
>NW_009239357.1:0-357 GCF_000690835.1 Fulmarus glacialis | reverse complement strand
GGTCAGGCACAGGGCTCAGTCAGACAAGCATTTTACAGGCAACTGTACCCTTTTCCTTCTATTCCCCACTTTGTTCCTCCCAGTTTCCTTCCCCTGCACATTCCTTCATCAGTTTGCATAGTTCCACCGACGCCCCTCCAACAACCCTCAGGTTTACATCCTTATCAGTTACAAAGCCCTGGTTTACCTGCAGTTTCTTGATAACCCACCAAAATTAGTGTGACTGACAAGGCTTGTTACTTGTCTTTGTCTCCATTAATTTTGGCTATCATGTTTGTGTGTCTGTGTATTTTGTCCCTTTTCCTTAGTATCCCATCTGACAAGGTCCTTGATCAGATAATCTTACTGAAATAAACA
>NW_009239356.1:0-357 GCF_000690835.1 Fulmarus glacialis | reverse complement strand
CTCGGGGGGTTTATTCCTTGTGCCCGTGTAGGTGCCCAGGGAGGTCCCTGTGCCCAGTGTGTCCCCTTCTTTGAGGGGGTCTCCTTGCCCTGTCCCCATGGCTCCAGGGTGGTCGTGCCCAGGGTGTCCCCGGGCCCGCGTGGGTGTCGGTGCCTAGCACGTGCCCACACCCAGAGTGTCCTCGTACCCATGGGGATCCCTTTTCCCAGCATTCCTATGCCCACGTGAGTGTCTGTGTCCCAGATGTCCCCTTGCCTTGGGTGTCCCTGTGTCCTTGAGGGGTCCCTGCGCCACCCCAACATCTCGTGTGTCCCCCTTCCAGCAAGGGCAAGGACCCCGAGTACGGCGTCGCGCGGG
>NW_009239355.1:0-357 GCF_000690835.1 Fulmarus glacialis | reverse complement strand
CTGGGAAGAGTGGAAAAGAAACCCTCAGCAACCCAAATGTGCCAGCCAAAGCTGTGAACAGGCACACAACCTAGGCAGGTTTTGCCCTGGGCAGGTTTTGATTCATCTGGCTGGTGCGGTTCCAGGAAGAGGTGGGAGCTCTGCCGGCGGACAAACAGCCTTTCGCCAGCAGCACGTGGGGAAGTCCAGCGGCTGCTGGTGTGTGGGAGATGACCGGGCTGTGTCAGCCACTTATCCTTGAGGGGACACGTCCCCGTGCAGGCCCGTATCACAAAGGGGCAGTGATGCGGCACCTGCCCAGTGTTGGTGACCTCACCTGGCCAGGGCATGGGATCCTGAAAAGCGGGCCAGCGAAAG
>NW_009239354.1:0-357 GCF_000690835.1 Fulmarus glacialis | reverse complement strand
AAAAAAAAAAAACCACTAAAAGAAACAGTCAATTCAATAACTAGCACTCATTTGCAAGATGTATTAAAGACTGTTTAATGTATGTATAAAAATATCAAGCAACTGTACAAAGCCCCGATCACAAACATAATTTTATTCAGGCACAGCTATCTGAAGACTGCAGTCAACAGACACCTCTCTGCTTACAAGGTAAACCCAACCTTCCACTAGCCACCCAGGGGAGCAGATTTCTCTCTCGGGCCTGGTGCACAGCATTTCACGAGTGACATTTGAAGGGAAATGGCCTCTCCTGAGCGGCAGGCTTGGCTCGGCAAGCTGAGATCTCGGCAGAGCTCACCTCCAGAGAGGCAGGATCTC
>NW_009239353.1:0-357 GCF_000690835.1 Fulmarus glacialis | reverse complement strand
ACTTTGCAACCCAGCTTTGATTCTTTGATTCTTCCTATAATTTAATTTCATTAAAATTATAGGAAGACCTAACTTCTATAATAGCTCTTTTAGTACACATGAACAATGCCATATACATACAAACTGGATCCAGGCACAAGGGCAAAGCAGATGAGATCCAATTTCCATGCGGTCTTGAAATGGAATTTTCTTGTGGTCTAGCCAACACTGCCCTGAAACTTGTAGGTATGTTTTCTGTAATCCAATCTGTAATCTGTAATGTAAATCTATTCCTCATGAATAGAAGTAGCTCCAACCACATTCTTTTATTCATGTTAACAGCTAAGTGTATTTAGAAAAGAATTCCAGAATCTATTC
>NW_009239352.1:0-357 GCF_000690835.1 Fulmarus glacialis | reverse complement strand
GCACTGTGCTAGGGGATGTGATGTTCCAGGGCCAGGGTTGTCTGTTCCCCAGTGGGGTTAGGAGCACTCAGATCTGGTGCCAGTCTCATGCGTGACCTTGCAGGCGTAGGTCTCGTGGCTCTTCCAGTCGCTGGCACTCAGTGTCAGGTAGCTGCTGGCCATGTACTGGTTGTTGGTCTGCCGCTGGGGCTGGCTGGTCTCGATGCCGCTGGAGAGGGTGCGGCCATCGGCCATCCAGGCCACCTGCACGGTGCTGGGGTAGAAGTCTTCCAGCAGACACACCAGGGTGGCTTTGCTCTGCGTTGAGAGCTTGTTGGAGGATGGCGGGAAGAGGTGGATGGTGGGGGAGACCTTGGG
>NW_009239351.1:0-354 GCF_000690835.1 Fulmarus glacialis | reverse complement strand
TCATTAACCACTATCTCCTGCCCCTTAACAGATCGATTGATAGCATTTCCTTATTCCGTGGGCCTCTGCCACTCCCCAGAAATGTCCAGAAAAACAGGCAATGCAGACCATGGAAAGCAGTGCTCTGTTCTCACGGCATGGAGCTCAGCCGGTCAGAGCCTGAAGGACAGCCAAGGTTATAGCAGCAGTGAGTGTGAAGCCCTTTTTCTTCCAATACTCCAAGGCCTGTTGCTCACTCCGACAGGCATTCGCCCCTTCGTGTTTGCTATGCTGGGCGCTGTGCAAGGAGTAACTCAGTGAGAGGGTGAGTTCTTGTGATGTTATGATATAAACTGGGAATGTGGGATCCACTTT
>NW_009239350.1:0-354 GCF_000690835.1 Fulmarus glacialis | reverse complement strand
GTCCTCCCACCCCTCAGCCAGCCATCTGTCCGTCTGACCACCCACCCTGGCTCTCCTCGGTCCTTCCAACCCTCCCCATGCACAGATGTCCTTCCACGGGTCAGTCTTTCTGTCTGTCCTTGTGTCCTTCCTTCCTCCCTCCCACCCCTCTATCCACCTGTCCCTCCATCCTTCTGTCCGTCCTCCCATCTTCCCTTGGTTCCTCCCGTCCTTCCTTCCGTCCATCCATCCCACCTCCCTTCTGTCCGTGGATCCCTCTGTCCTTCCTTCCTCTTGTCCTTCTGTCCATCCCACCTCTCCTTCCGTCCCTCCATCCATCCTTCCTTCCATCCCACCTCTCCCTCCATCCCTCCA
>NW_009239349.1:0-353 GCF_000690835.1 Fulmarus glacialis | reverse complement strand
CCCATGATCAAAAACCCCAAAATTCTGCCCGTGTATCTGCATTGAAGCCAGGTGCCTTTGGTAGGCAACAGCAGTCTAACCAATATGTTCAGAAGAGACTAGAGCATGAATCAACTCAGTCTGAAGCTGTGTGGATTGATTCCTTTGAGTCTTAATGGTATCTCAGAGAAGACATTTTGCTGCAAGATATTTTGGTTTGGATGAGATGAATCTCAGCTTAACTCTGAATTAAAAGTCTGGAATGACGTCCCTTTTTCACTTGTGAAAAATGTCCTGGTATGCCTGCATAGACTAGACATGTGTGGAATCATTAGATGTTTGTCTTGGTTTAACCCCAGTAGGCAGCTAAGCAC
>NW_009239348.1:0-353 GCF_000690835.1 Fulmarus glacialis | reverse complement strand
ACCAGAGCATTTTTGCCAGGGTGGTCTTTCACCACTTCACAAACACAAAATTCTGTGCTTCACACAGGCAAGAAAAATGCTGGTCCTGCTGCCGGACATCATGGAGACCCAGCAGAATGCCGACACTGACAACAAGGTGAAGGCCCTGCTTGTCTTCAGAAATGTGATGGGTCATCTGAAGAGGAAGGAGGCCAGCCCCATCGCTCTGCAGCTGGTGGAGAAGCTCCTGCCACTCTTTGATGATGTAAGGCTGCTGTGGGAGCCTGAGCCCCACTGACGGGCCCTCTGCAAGGACAGCTGCCCATCAGCCCAGCCCTGCGGCAGCACTTGGGCAGGGCTGTTCCCCTCCTCAC
>NW_009239347.1:0-356 GCF_000690835.1 Fulmarus glacialis | reverse complement strand
GACTTAATGAGGGCTAATTCAAGGCTCCGCAGAAGAATAACACCCACATCAAAAGGGCTGGGGAGGCACAGCTGTGCCTGCTGTTGGTGTGGGTCATGCCCGGCTCTCCGGCAGAGGCACGGCTCCGGGATGCAGGGAGCACCACTGCTCCGGGTCCTGCGCCACAGCCCTTGCCTCTTCGGGTCAGGGCTGGGGCACCGCGGGTCCTGTTGCCTCCTGCCGCTCCGTGGCCAGGCAGGCAGCTCCTTCCCATCCGGGCAGCCCTTCCCTCACACCCCTTTGGCAGCCGTGCGATCCCCCGAGTCGGGGTAGAGGCACAACCGTCTTGGGACAGGGCTACAGCCCTCCAGCCAGAC
>NW_009239346.1:0-351 GCF_000690835.1 Fulmarus glacialis | reverse complement strand
TTTAGTGTGTTGTACATATCATCTTAAATGCAGGTGCTGACACTTTGATTTCCTGCAACATGAGTTTTAATCCCCTTCCCTGAAGTTTTTGACAGTGGTCTTTTGTAACGCCTCTCCTACACTTAGCAATGGCAAAATGTGTGCTGTGTTGGAGCATCTAATTTCTGCTCAAAAGGTAAAGTTGAGTTCAGTCTTGCATAGTAGCCAACATTATAGCAGCTACTCTGTGAATATAATACATCAACTTGAAAATAATTGAGATAAAAATTCTCTTCTAAACACTCCCCCCAAAAAAGTTCACCTAATAAAAGTTATATATGCTGTTACTTGGACAGGTTTGAGTTTGGCTGG
>NW_009239345.1:0-355 GCF_000690835.1 Fulmarus glacialis | reverse complement strand
GGCTGACGCAAGGCTAATCCCTCCCGGCACGGTCTCACAGCTTTCTTTTCATGCATACAGAGGGGGTTTAGCTTCAAGATTTAGAAACTTAACCGGCGTTTTATGAATTAAACCGTCGCCCGCCCACCAAGCGCTCGAATTCCACAGAGGTCTTGAAGAGAAGCAGCTGAAACCCATCAGGCAGATCCCCCGTGGTCCCAGGCATCCCCCTCCAGCTTAGCCACCGGGTTTAAAAGCTAAACTCAAGCTCAAAGATAGGCAAGAGACAAATTTAAAAGCTTAGAGGAGCCCATGCTCAGCCCTGTCCGGGGCACCCAATGCCTCTGCCTAGGGATTTGGCGGGGGAGACGGACGG
>NW_009239344.1:0-355 GCF_000690835.1 Fulmarus glacialis | reverse complement strand
AATAGAGGTCTCGGGGCTGCTTTTGGGGGATTCGGGGTGGAAATAGGGGACTCTGGGCCACTTTTGAAGGGCTGCGGGCTGTTTTTGGGGGCCTCGGGCCTCCTTTTGAGCATCTGGGGGCCGTTTTTGGGGGGCTGGGGGCCGTTTTTGGGGTCCTTCCCGGCGCCTGACCAGCTCCCCCCCTTTCCCGCAGCATCTCCTCCCTTCCCGGAGACGTTCTGCCCGCCGAGAAGAAATACAAACCCCTGAACACGGCGCCCAACGCCACCAAGGAGATCAAAGTCAAGATCATCCCGCCCCAGCGTGAGTGGGGGACACTTTGGGTGCCTTTTGGGGGACACTTTGGGTGCCTTTT
>NW_009239343.1:0-347 GCF_000690835.1 Fulmarus glacialis | reverse complement strand
AGCACCCTAAGAAACCCCACTAGACTGGGAAGTGGCGATGCAGCAACAGCAGATACTGAGGCTTCGCTGGGACACCCAGAGACCTACGGGGTGGCCGGAGTTGGGACCACCCTTCCTGTGCCCTATCCTCACTGCGTGTCAGTGAAGGACACCATGGGCTTAGGCTTGTTGTTCCAGCTTTATTAAAATAGAGTCATTTTCCCGAGAAGACCTGCATCTTGGCTGCACCCTTGGAGATCTCCGGCTGAGGATGGTCTGAGCTGCCAGGGAACAGATGGAGGGGTCGCTGTCTTCCTCCAAGGGCTGAAGGGCAGCTGTCATTGCCCAGTGCCCCTCTGCGGGGCTCA
>NW_009239342.1:0-351 GCF_000690835.1 Fulmarus glacialis | reverse complement strand
GTTGCTTATTTAGGTAGACTATGGCAACTGCTCTCTTAATGCAGATTTCTCAATTGGTAGTATTGAGGTACCAAAATAGTATACGATATTTGATGAACCATACCAGAGCAAATGGTACCTGAGTAGGAAGATCCTTGATTACCCTTTGTAATTTAGTAATCAAGCTACGGTAATAAGAATTCACTTTTTAAATTTTTTATTTGCTAAATACACATTCAGATCAGTGTAAGATTTTATTAAAGTGCACCTTCCTCCCAAGTTGTCTTTCCCATCTTACTCTTAAAGAATGTCCTCAAAGAGGCTCAAAAGTGCATCTTCCTAAATAATCACATACCCTGAGTTTTCTTGATT
>NW_009239341.1:0-355 GCF_000690835.1 Fulmarus glacialis | reverse complement strand
GCTGAGCAGCAGCGAGTGGATGAAGAGCAGCAGCAGCTCTGAACTGAAAAGTCTCTTCTTTCTCCCCACTGCACCTCCCTGCAGGCTCCACAGCACTGGCTGGGGGGAGCACACAAAGGCAAACTCCCTGGGAAAAGTTCTCGGTTAAAGGGGGCACGAAGGAAGAGGGCAGAGCACAACAGGAGGGCACAGGGACAACACGACTGGGGTGGTGAGGCAGACAGCAAGGGCAGGGGACAGCAGGACATGCTAGTGGGGGACACGGGCCTTACTTTGGATGCTGAGGGCGGCGGGCACAGGCCCAGCTGAGGGATGCTGGCAGGCGTCGCTCCTTCTGCTCGGCTTCCTCCAGCAC
>NW_009239340.1:0-355 GCF_000690835.1 Fulmarus glacialis | reverse complement strand
CTGCCCATGGCAGAGGGGTTGGACTAGATAACCTATAAAGGCCCTTTCTAACCCAAACTATTCTATTCTATTCTACAACACAACCAGCCAGGAAGGTACAGAAAGCCAAGCAGGTGTAAACCACACTCCAATATGGAAAGTTGCCATGCGCATACCATGAGGCCAGGAGAGAAGACAAAATTACAAAGAAAGAAATTAATTAGTAGTGAAAAGGCAATTTAAAGAAGAGAAACTCAGTGAAGCAGAAGATGGGCCTGCACGGAACTGTGCAGGTGTAGCAGAGGCCGGCAGCTCCCTGGGGTGGGGGTGCTGGGGGCAGCGGGGGCTCCCCATGGAGGGGTGGGAAGCCAGGGCC
>NW_009239339.1:0-353 GCF_000690835.1 Fulmarus glacialis | reverse complement strand
TAAACTACATACTTAAGCCATCTTTATACCCAACATACATATTTATACATTCTCATTAACTACTACCCCCTGTCCTTTAACAGACAGATATTACTCTCCTATTCCATGGGCTTACTCCACTCCTCCAGATCTTCCTAAGAACAGGCTATGACTTGGGCCTCATGTGTCAAGATGGGTGCTCAGGACAGGAGCAGCAGTATGTTCGATTGTTGGGCACCAACACCGGCTTGATTTGCATCATCGTTGCACTCGTCTGGTTCCTTGCAAACATCAGCTCAGGTCATTCCTGCCACGTTACTTCCTACAACATACAACACACTTCACATTATTTTTCCCCCAAGGTTAAATTTCCT
>NW_009239338.1:0-355 GCF_000690835.1 Fulmarus glacialis | reverse complement strand
CCCTCCTCCTTTCCCCTTTCTCCCTCTCCAGCGTTTGCAAACGAAGCTTCCAGATCCGCCCGACCGAGCACACACCCGGGCACTGCCAGCCTCTCCGGCTGCCTGTCTCGGGGGAGCACCAACTCTGTCCCTCGACACCGACCTGCCCCCCTTTTCCCACCCCCTTCCCAGAGGGGATATTTGCTCCCAGCTACGAGCAGCGAAAGAGAAGAAACTCATTCCATTTCCAGGAGGCTCAGCAGCCATCGGGTTTGGGAAGGCTCCCAGCACCGCTGGCATCCCAGGACGAGGTGCAAGCCGAACCCTCCCGAGAGGGAGGTGATGCTCTGGGTGCCGCGAAGCCGAGGCGAAGCGC
>NW_009239337.1:0-354 GCF_000690835.1 Fulmarus glacialis | reverse complement strand
CATCCCACGTCCCTCTCCACGGTGCCACCGCCACCTCCGTGTCCCCGTCCCCCCCCAGGTGCGGGACGTGCGCATCATCTCGGACCGCAACTCGCGGCGCTCCAAGGGCATCGCCTACGTCGAGTTCTGCGAGATCCAGTCGGTGCCCTTGGCCATCGGCCTGACCGGCCAGCGTCTCCTCGGGGTCCCCATCATCGTCCAGGCCTCCCAGGTGGGCTGGGGGTCCCCCCGGGGGACATCGGGGGGCTCGGGGAGGGGTCCTCCATGGGTTGACCTGGGGTTTTGGGGGGCTGAGGGATGGTTCTGTGGGGTTTGGGGGGGGCTTCGAGGGGGTGGGAAGGTCTCTGAGGGGAC
>NW_009239336.1:0-351 GCF_000690835.1 Fulmarus glacialis | reverse complement strand
AAATATAACCATAAACATGGACTAAATGGATTAATACACGGTGTACTGCTGTGAACATATGACTTAAGATTTTGTGGGACCACACTCTGATATTTTAGAACATTTAAAGTTATCTTTAAAGTTGTCTTAAGCTCCCGATAACTCTAAAGTTGTCCTGAGTTAGGTCAATGGAGCTTTCACGATGTAAAACTGTTCCTAGATAAGAATAGGAGTAAAGCAGTCTACTTACTGTACTGCAGACTTTCCATGAGATGCTGGGAAGAAAAAAAATCTATTAGTCACTTAATTGACGTGTGGCTGAGGTTCCTTTCCTGCACAATGGGATAATCGGGTCAATCTCAGATGAAATCT
>NW_009239335.1:0-352 GCF_000690835.1 Fulmarus glacialis | reverse complement strand
GCACATCCCATGCAGCATGCAGCTCCCTGCGTCGCTGAGCTGTTTGGGGCACCGTCGGTACTAGCAGCAGGGCACCGGCTCCGCTCCGAGTGCGCAAGGCCTCCCAGCTGGGGCCGCTCAGCCTTGCTCTGCCGTGGAGCAGGGCTTTCACTGGGATTACCTGCCAAAATGGGCGGCGGGCGCAGCCCTGCTTTTACAGAGAGCGGCACCAAGCCATGGTGTTACGTACCGAGGCCGGAGCGAGCAGCGTGGGCTGGCAGGGGAGCAGAGCCCCGAGACGTGGGGGCAGAGGGCGAGGCATGGAGGCTGCCAGGCCTGGGGTGGTGGAGCGATGGGGCGCAGGCTGGCCCTG
>NW_009239334.1:0-351 GCF_000690835.1 Fulmarus glacialis | reverse complement strand
TCTGGAAAAGGTTTAATTGAATGAAGGAAAAATCAATTTCAAAACGCAATGCTGAAATACCAGTTAAAAACATACATGTGAATGTTTGCTTCATTAAAATGGATTAATTATATACACAAAAAAATGGCAACACTACTTTTATTCAATTCAATAAACTAGTATTTTTCATTTTGCCCTAGGACAGTCATCCAGCTGGAGTCACACAGCTCCACACAACAAGGATGCCTCTAGAGCCATTCTTGCTCCTCCAGGCCACAGAGTTAACTACCCAAGTGCTCTGACTCTTTGAGTAACCCAGGAAAGCACTTCAAATGTCCTTCTCTGGATTTTGAAGGAATCCTTCTGCTGCAA
>NW_009239333.1:0-343 GCF_000690835.1 Fulmarus glacialis | reverse complement strand
CCTGACAAAACTCAGACATAAAAAGGAAACATACAGGAGGTAGAAGCAGGGACGAGTGATCTGGGAGAAATACAGAGATGCTGTCTGAGCATGCAGGTATGGAGTTAGGAAAGCCAAAACCCACCCAAAGCTAAACCTAGTGAAGCACATGAAGGGCAACAAGAAGGACTTCCGTGGGTGCATCTGAATGGGAATGGGGACCTGGTCATAAAGGACAAGGAGAAGGTCGAGCTAGTTTGAGGCTGAATCCACGCATGTTGAGGCGGGAGAACTGAATCCTAGCCTGAGGTTTTAGCACACTTCTTATCTCTCCCTGAAGAACCAAGACCTGAGCGAGCGGCTG
>NW_009239332.1:0-353 GCF_000690835.1 Fulmarus glacialis | reverse complement strand
GATTCTATAATTCTATGATTCTATGATTTGCTGAAGTTTCTTTCTGGCTCCTCAGGAGCTGGAGACAAGCTCTGATAGTGATCAGGAGGCAGGAAATGGCCTGGTGGCAGGAGCTACCCAATCAGGGTACCCAGTACATTGGGCACAGGTAGGTGCCTTTAGGTTAACTCTTTCTGAGGCTTGGGGGCCTGACTTACGGCGTGTCCAGCTGAGTTTGGAGTACCTTCAAGGATGGGGACTCTGGAGTCTCTGGGCAACCTGTACAGTGTTTGACTACCTTCATCGTGATTTTTTCTGCCTCAGAATTGGCAAGGTTTTGGTAGCGGGGCTGCAGGGGCGGCCTCTGTGAGGAG
>NW_009239331.1:0-351 GCF_000690835.1 Fulmarus glacialis | reverse complement strand
GATCAAAGTGTAGAGGCTGGTGGCTCAGCATCTGGCTGGCAGCTGGTAATGAGCACATCACCATGAGGGGTTGAATCTAGAGCCCATGTTGAAGTGCAGAGTTCGGCACCCAGACAGGATAACCTGAAGCACCGGCACAGGCCGGCAAGTGACTGACTGGGTCACAACCCTGCTGGAAAGGACCTGGGGGCTTCAATGGACTGCAGGGCGGATAGCAGCCAAACAGTGCACTTTTCATCGTAAATAAAGCAAACTACGTGCCAAAGTGACTGTAGCTGGGGGATCGGGAGAGGGCTACCAGGGTGTTTGGGGCTTAGAGCACGGGATCAGTGATGAGCGCTTGAGGGGGCT
>NW_009239330.1:0-350 GCF_000690835.1 Fulmarus glacialis | reverse complement strand
CAAAGTCACTGAAGTTAATCCTCACCAACTGTGATGAGGACAAGGCTTTTTTACCAGTACATTGTGAGCCTTCAAAGTGTTTTGCTAACATTTTTGACCTGTTGCTTAATGCTCCTCTCTCAGACAGTTGCATCTGTCCTGCCAATAACTAAGGAAATAGTAGCTATAAGAAGAAGGCTGACTTAGATCGATGATGGTGTCAATTGTACACGGGTACGGCTCTTGATCCTATCATTTTCTTCCAATCATGACACTTATCTTTTATTGTTTCAAGCACAGTTTTAGCAGCACATGGTGTTCTTCTGTAGTAAAGAATCCAGCAGCTTGCGACAAGCAGAGATTTTTTTTTT
>NW_009239329.1:0-350 GCF_000690835.1 Fulmarus glacialis | reverse complement strand
GGATGCATGAAAATTTATTTATGACAGAATTGTGAAAAAGGTCTTACCACTTAGAAGCCATCGTTAACCACCAACGAGAGCTGTTAGCATATCACACTTAGGATGGATCCATCAAGACATTTTCCCCCCCGAGTCCAACGTGTGCTTAGAGATGTGAGAGTAGACAAAGATGTAAACAGCTACAAGTCGGCTGGTATGTAGCCAAATATTGGAGAAAGGTCTCCAAACACAGTACAGACAAATGAAGTACAGAACGCTGAAAAGAAAATGAGAAAAACTAGTCAAACCTTAGACACTTACTCAATGGAGATGTCAACATTTTCCAAAAGGTTTAGAATTCTGATTTTTTT
>NW_009239328.1:0-353 GCF_000690835.1 Fulmarus glacialis | reverse complement strand
CCCCCCCCAGCCAGCCTCAGTGGCAGGCTGCTCGCCGGCGCACGGGGCCGAGGATGCTCACGACGGGGCCGAGGACGCTCACGGCAGAGCACCCATGTGCAGCTGATGGGGATGAACAGGGAAAGCACTCAATTAAAGCCAAGCAGCCCTGCCCGATCAGCGCTCTTCTTCTCTTAAAAAGCAGGGGGGGAGAAAAAACACCAAGTAACAGCAAAAAAATCCTAATCGCCACGACCGATTACAAAGCAGAATAAGAGGTTTAAAAGAGAGAGGACAGGGAAACAACAACTTTGCAGCGCCAGGTACCCGTAATGCACCGGCAAGTCTTTGCAGCGGCTCCCCCGAGGAGCTAC
>NW_009239327.1:0-350 GCF_000690835.1 Fulmarus glacialis | reverse complement strand
GACAGAAAGCATTTAGCACTTGTGCTCTTCATTTCACTGTGCTTTCCCTGGCTTTTGGCACCTGCATCTTCATCTATACCAGACTGTCCCAACGGGCCCCTGGGCACCTCAGCAAAACACTCTCTCTTCCCTCCAGCGTTGTCACGCCTCTTTTAAACCCTTTCCTGTTCAGCCTAAGGAATGAGCAGACGAGAGAAG
The DNA here is from genome assembly GCF_000690835.1 of Fulmarus glacialis. NCBI lineage: Eukaryota > Metazoa > Chordata > Aves > Procellariiformes > Procellariidae > Fulmarus > Fulmarus glacialis. The sequence goes on along the minus strand of NW_009239327.1, from coordinate 152 downwards.
CCTTGAGAAATGCTTCTTGCAAGCTTCTGGGGCTGACTAAGTGGGTCAGAAAACCATAAGAATCCTTCTGGCCGGCAGAAAGTCACGCCTGGAAAAACCTCAACAGGACCCTTGTGTTCATGGTTTCTTTTGAAAGGCTTTGGGAGAGAATA
>NW_009239326.1:0-350 GCF_000690835.1 Fulmarus glacialis | reverse complement strand
AAGCCATGCTCCCCTGGATATCAACTTCAAACAGCCTCTGATCATAGGTAATGGAAGCATTAAGAATCTCCATGACTGGATCTGTGCTTCCACTGAATCTTCCTCCCCAGAGTTTATCCCCCTGTGAGAGAGGAAGAAGCAAATTCAAGAGGCCTAATAACTTCAGGTATGGTCCTATGCGTTTAACATCCAGTGATCTGTTTATCCAATATAAAGGCCATGTTCAGCTATGTCCTTTGAATGTGGTAACACTGACCAGAAAGGTCCCTGGATTTCAGGACCTTTGGCAAGTAGTTGAAGAGGTGGAGAACATGTAACTGTCACTAGCGTTTAGCCCTTGAGGTGTCAGG
>NW_009239325.1:0-348 GCF_000690835.1 Fulmarus glacialis | reverse complement strand
ATTTAAGTATATGCTTCTTAAGCAAGGCAGTAAACATACCATAGTAATGGCACTTGAACACATATTTAGCTCTGCTCAACTAGAATCGAGAACGCAATGTTGAATTAGGATTTTGAATTTAATGTACAATCCTTCTGTGGCTGGCTCTCAGCTGTGGGACACATTTTCCGGAGAGAGACTGGATGACCTTCTGCTCCTACAATCAACGGCCTACCTTCGAAAACTAGTGGAAGTATTGTCAACACCCCTGACAAATCTCAGACAACTGATCATTATTATAATAAATACTGTCAAAGGTGTGTCTTTCATGAAGTGCTGCTACCCATTACAAGAGTAACTGCTTATGTT
>NW_009239324.1:0-352 GCF_000690835.1 Fulmarus glacialis | reverse complement strand
TCACTCACGGCCTGCACTTGGAGCTGAAGGTCGTTCTTCTCCTGCAGCAGGGAGACCATCTTCTCCTCCAGCTCCTTCCGCCGGGCCTCCGACTTCTCCAGGGCCTCCTTCAGCCGCCCAAACTCCTCCTTCATGGTCTGTGGGAGGCACGAAGGTCCCCTGTAAGTCCCACCTCTCCCCACGTACCCCTCCATCTCTCCATCCACCCGTCCTCTCCGTCCCTGCCCCACCTGCATCTCCTTCTCCGTCTCGGCGCTCTTCAGCAAGGGCTTGATCTTGAAGTAGAGCTTCATCCAGGGCCAGTTCTTCACCCCCATGAAGGCCCTGATGTTCCACTGGATGACCAGCAGCG
>NW_009239323.1:0-351 GCF_000690835.1 Fulmarus glacialis | reverse complement strand
CTTCCAACTGAAACAGTCTATTCTATTCTTCTACCACGACACTTTAAGAACTGAATTACAATCACAAGAACTAAGTCTTAGCATGTTCTGAGCTTTCTGTTTTCAAATAAGTCATAAGAAGGTTTCAACTTTTTTCTGACACGTTATTTTATGTAGATCATCTTTAGTTTTAATACAAATAGGATTCTTCTTGGCTGTTCATAATGGAGGTGGAAAGCATTCAGTGTGTCAAAACTGGGAAAGTTGAAAGAACCAAGAAGAAACTTTTGGGTAGCTATTTTCCTCTCTGAAATATTTGAGATGAAAAATTCTAAAATTTAAATTCAGATATAGCTAATATATTTAAATATA
>NW_009239322.1:0-350 GCF_000690835.1 Fulmarus glacialis | reverse complement strand
CAACCCAAACCATTCTATGATGCTATGATCCAGCACTGCATTTTCACAGGCCCCTCTCCAGCACACCGAGAGAAGTGCAGACTCTCCCAGACCTCAGCTCAGCTTTGGTACCACAGGTCCCGTGCTCTTGTTGGATTTGTAGGTGCTAGCACCTTGTAGAGCTACAGCAGATGCTGGAGTAAAAGAGGAAAAAATGTCAGATTTGCACAGTTCACTCACGTTTTTGTTTTTATCTTGGATACAGCTTTATTATTGACAGGGGTTTGGGCCTGTCTTCACCTGAGAATCTGCTTCAGTGACAGTCGTGGGTGCAGTTACAATGGTGAACTCCTACTGTTGTCTGGCAGAGC
>NW_009239321.1:0-349 GCF_000690835.1 Fulmarus glacialis | reverse complement strand
GAGTCAAAGGTAAATTACTAAAACCCTTCACCACATCTCATTCTGTCATACGAGAAGAAAAGGTTACATGCAGTTTTTGCTCTAGAGGACATTTGCAGAGAGAACAGATTTCCTACCAGCATCTCCTACAAGTCAGCAAATCGCTGATTCAAGTGCCCATTCCAAGACAGCAGGGTATTTTTGGGCAGGATTAGAGGACAGGCTCCGAGCTGATGGCTACCCCGCCTTCAGCTGCCCTGCTCTGGAAATGTCACTACCAACGTCCCTGAAGCTCTGCAGGCCTCTCGCCCCGGGGCTGGCCGGAAAGCCCGGGCAGGACCCTGTCGCAGCCCCTGACCGACTCAGGCTG
>NW_009239320.1:0-351 GCF_000690835.1 Fulmarus glacialis | reverse complement strand
GCTGAGGTGGTCATGGAAGGCGTGGAGGTTTGCGGTGGTGGCTTCAGCGGTGGGGAAGGTAGGGGGTGAATCTCCTGAGGTGGTTTCGGATGCCGTCAAGGTCACCTCTGTGGAAGTGACAAAAGTGCAGGTGGCTCCAGTGGTGGAGAATGTCGTGGCGGCAGGAGATGTTCACACATGAGGACACCCCCCATCGTGGTCCCCACCGTGACCCCCAGCCCAACAACGTCCCCATGGAGGACACCACAACCTTCACCTTCCCTCCTCCAAGAACATCATCCAGGCTTGTACCTGGACCCCCACCAACCTCCCCCACCCATCTTCTCCACCTTCCCCCCTCGCTGGTGGGTA
>NW_009239319.1:0-350 GCF_000690835.1 Fulmarus glacialis | reverse complement strand
GTGACCAGCGCGCCCGCGGCTAATGGCCGGCTGCCCACAAGATGGCGCCCGCGGGCTGAGCGGCAGGGGCCCGTGGTCACCCAAAGCTTTTTTTTTGGTCTTATTTCCATCATGTTCGTTCTGTATCTCCTGACTGGTCTTATTAGTTTCAAGCTTGTTGTTTGAAATAAGGACTACCTCACTGCACGTGTCTCAACCCATGAGACTAATACATCTTACTAAGAAGACGGAGCTTCCATTTTGGCACAAAAAATTATGTTCCTGAACTTTTCTATCATTTTTGCACTTTGACAATACTCCAAGCACAGACTTTTCTTCCAGTATGAGGAATGGAAAACTGCCCAAGGATT
>NW_009239318.1:0-351 GCF_000690835.1 Fulmarus glacialis | reverse complement strand
CGCAGTGTTGCAATCAGTGTTGCAGTGCGTATGTGACATGCAGCGTGTGTTGTAATGGGCGTGTTGTAAGGTGTGTGCAGCATGGTGCCGAGCACGGGTGTTGCATTGGGTGCAGTGTGTATGTGTCTGCAATGATGTACAGTGCAGTGTGTGTGCAGTGCCCTGCAGTGTGCGATGTTGTACCTTTCAGCGGGTGCAGTGTGCGGTGCAGAACCCTGCAGTGCGTGCACTGGGTGTTGCAGTGGGGTGCCTGTTGTGCAGCAGGTGCAGTGGGCAGTGCAGCGGGCACAGGGTGCAGTGCAGCAGGCAGTGCAGTGGGCAGAGGGTGCAGTGCAGTGGGCAGTGCAGGGG
>NW_009239317.1:0-349 GCF_000690835.1 Fulmarus glacialis | reverse complement strand
ATATTTTGAGTGCTTCACCCCGGTGCTTTTTTGGAGGTCTCCACCCTGAGGCTTTTTGGAGCCTTTTGTCACCCGGGTTTTTTGAAGCTCTCTACCTCCGGGCTTTTTGGGAGCTCTCCAGCCTGTGGCATTTTGGAGTTCTCTACCTTGGGGCTTTTTGGAGCGCTTCACCATTTTTTTATTTTGGGAGCTCTTAAGGTCTGGTTTTTTTCTGGAATGCTGCAACACTCGGCATTTTTGGAGCGTTTCACTGCGCAGCCGCAGAGGAGTGCTTCACCACACCGCTCTCGAGGAGTGCATTATCGTTTGGTTTTTTGGGAGCCCTTCACCATTTGGTTTTTTGGGAGCT
>NW_009239316.1:0-349 GCF_000690835.1 Fulmarus glacialis | reverse complement strand
TCCTAAGATGTAAGATGTAAACAGATGTATACTGTGAAAGAAACTCCTGAGATAGTTGGGGACTGCAGAGTCCCTGCTGGGTTTCCCACCATCAAATTTTAGATATTGAAGCTGAGCGTATCTACGAAACCAAAGTCATTGCATGATAACAGATAGAACAACGCAAACCATTAAGTGCACTCAGGTCATCCTGCAACCCCCAAAGTTCCTTTTTGTTGAGACAGACATGCACAGAAAGAGAAAACTGTTGGCACAACTTGATAAAAACTAAGTGTCCTCTTGGTGGACTTTTGAGGGTCTACCTTTACAATGAGGGACTCCCTGGGAGGCATCACAAAGGCCTGTCAGA
>NW_009239315.1:0-348 GCF_000690835.1 Fulmarus glacialis | reverse complement strand
TTTCCCTTTCTGTGAAGCTTTGCCCCATTTCTGGGGACGTTTTGCCCTTTACGGCCAGTTTTGCCCTAAATCTCGGGATGGTTTGCCCTTTACAGCCTTTTTTGCCAGCAATGTGGGGATGGTTTTCCCCTTCCGAGCATTTATGCCCGCAATTTGGGAATGTTTTGGCACTTCAGTGCCAGTCTTACCCCAAACCTGGGGACGTTTTGCCCTTTGTGGTCAGTTTTCGCACCAAACGTGGGGATGCTTTTCCGAGTAGAACCATTTTTGCCCCAATGACGCTGATGCTTTGGATGTTGGGGCCAGTTCTGCCGCCAACGTGGGGATGTTTTGCCCTTTATGGCCATT
>NW_009239314.1:0-350 GCF_000690835.1 Fulmarus glacialis | reverse complement strand
TAACCACCAGTACACACCAGTCACCACCAGAGCGCACTAGTGACCACCAGTGACCACCAGTGAACCCACCAGTAACCACCAGTACACACCAGTTAGCACCAGTGGACACCAGTAACCACCAGTGACCACCAGTCACCACCACTACCCACCAGTGAGCCCCCCAGTAACCGCCAGGGACCACCAGTAACCCACAGTGAGCCCACCAGTAACCACCAGCGGCCACCAGTGAGTCCTTCTGTGACCATCAGTCACCACCAGTGACCACCAGTACCCACCAGTGACTACCACTGGGACCCCCAGTGACCATCAGTGACCACCAGTCACCACCAGTGACCACCAGTAGCCACCAG
>NW_009239313.1:0-349 GCF_000690835.1 Fulmarus glacialis | reverse complement strand
CTGCTCCGGGTGAAGGCACAGGCTAAACCCCCTTCTTAACTCTAAGAACTTCTTGGGGAGGAATGTGGGGTTTTTAGGGAGTTGGTGCTGTTCTGCTAAATGATCTGCAAGTGCTTATTCGTCTCCTCCTATGCTAGTTGTCCTTTTTTTACTGCTATAAAAACATTAGTATGACTGCATGAATAACTGCCCCTGCTGAATTTCAGGAGTTTCAACACATACTTGAAAAGCAGAAGTCATTAGCAAGTATCTATTTGACCACTGACAGCTGAAACAGTGAGAAGAGCAATCATTTAATAACAGTTAAGGTTAAATATATTCCCATAGTTTATCATCATTCACTTTCCCT
>NW_009239312.1:0-349 GCF_000690835.1 Fulmarus glacialis | reverse complement strand
GTTTAAGAGCGATAAAACCCTCTCTCCATTGCCAATTTGACGGCCAGTTCAGGACTGCAGGGGCAATGGGATCATTTACACGCAGGAGGGGAAGCAAGCCTGGCATTTTCCTGCCCGCAGCAGAACAGAAAATGGCAACTTGTCAAATCACACGACCTTAAACGCTGCCAGACTGGAGGGAGCCTGGCCCGGCAGTCCTTGCGCTCTCCAGGCCGGAGGAGCCAGCTGGAGGAGCGCAGCAGCTCCAGAGGCTGTGGGCCGGAGACAAGCAGCTTGCAAAAGCTAGAACCAGTGGGAATCGCTGGATGCCCCAGTGCCACTTCCCAACGTGCAGGGCCCCAGGCAGTCC
>NW_009239311.1:0-349 GCF_000690835.1 Fulmarus glacialis | reverse complement strand
GAGAGAAAGAGAATCCAGGAGAGTTGTTTGATATTCAAGGATCTACTCCAAGCTGAAGAACAGCCCATCCCGATCAGCAGGAGTTCAATCAAAGGCAGTAGGAGGCCTTCATGAATGAAAAAGTTGCTCCTGGACTCAAGGACTAAACTTCTGCACAAAAGGGAAGTTTACAAGAGATAGAAACAGGGGCAGGTGAGCCAGGAGGAATATGGAAACACTGTCTGAGCACACAGGAATGTGGTTGGGAAAGCCAGAGCTCACCTGGAGTGGAATCTGGTGAGAGACATGAATGGCAATAAAAATTACTTCTACAGCTATAGCAGCAGCAAAAGGAAGACTAGGGAAAATG
>NW_009239310.1:0-348 GCF_000690835.1 Fulmarus glacialis | reverse complement strand
CAGTGATTACATCTCTGCTAAGACCTTCAGAACTCTTGTGTTCCTCCAGAACTATACAAATAATAAAAAACATGGCATAGTGCAGTAGAATGAAGATAAAACTCCAAAAACTTTATTGCTTCACTGTAAACTTGTAGTACAAATCAGACAAAAGCATCCTCCAGGGAGTATTGGATTTATTGAATTGTCTGTTGGCAATTTCTGCATAAAAAATTTGTTTTATAAAAGCCAGAGGAGTTGAAATTAAGATACTAGTTAAAAAAATCCAGGAAAGGTTTTCTGTTTCATGTTTTTCCCATTGTGGTGTCACCTTGGAGACAAATTGGTTGCCTTCACTACCGACTGTGC
>NW_009239309.1:0-347 GCF_000690835.1 Fulmarus glacialis | reverse complement strand
CCTCTGCCCAGCCTCCACCTGCAGCTTCTGAGGGGCTCTGGTCTCCAACAGATCCTCTGAGATAGCTGCCGGTCCCAGGCAAACACCTCAGATACATTGGGGCCTCCAAAGGTGGCAATCAGGGTTTGTGGTCAGAACACTGAGCTCTGCCTGAAAAGGTTAAAACTTCTCCTGATTAAATGACCATGTCTAAGGACATCTTTTCAGCAGACTATCTGGACATACGCCCTTGCCATGGCCCTCCAGATTTCCCCCTCCCCTTGCTCTTTGATCATTCACATACCTCCAAACTATCTGGTTGCTGCTTTGAGCTTCAGAGAGTTAGAAACTTGCCCCATCTCTGAGAA
>NW_009239308.1:0-348 GCF_000690835.1 Fulmarus glacialis | reverse complement strand
CTCTGACAACAAAGCCCTGGTGCGTGCTCCCACCAGGAGGGAGAAATAACTTCCACCTCTCCAAAGCCCCATTTATGAAAGACCGCCAACAGAGACGGGGCTGTCCATGAGTGTGAGAAGCACATTAAGTCCAGGAGACAGCAAAGGCACCTGGTCTGGCCCCACCAGAGCATGCCTGCTCCAAAGTGTGGCAGCCTCCTGTCAGACAGGAGGCAACTCTACCTTCCCTGCCCTGCTGGCGTGAAACACCGGTCTCCGGATGTCAGGGCTCGGGCTGGCGACACTTTGGGAACGCTTTGACGTATGTGCAAAGTGTTCACAGAGCTTTCTGCTGGCATTTGCACAGCT
>NW_009239307.1:0-349 GCF_000690835.1 Fulmarus glacialis | reverse complement strand
CTAAACACTCGCTTTCAGGCTACCAAAGCTCATTGCTTGATCTCCAGCGCTGTGGGCACGCAGTGCTTAGGGAGACAGGGTGTTTTATGTGTACAAGGAGCTCTGGCAGACAGTGCTGGGGCTCACTCAGAGAGACTGAGAAGGCTGGTACACCCCAAGTCGAATGAGTATAGGCATGCCGGTGACAAAATAAAATCAACACCAAGTTGTGGAGTATTCTCAAAGTTATTCATCCGTGCAGTCCTCTACTGGCTTGATTATGCTTTTCAGAAGGGCTAATGGGATACCATGACGTAAAAGTAGGAAGGGAAAACACCATGAAAATAGTGATAGGTGTTAAAAAAAAGCA
>NW_009239306.1:0-347 GCF_000690835.1 Fulmarus glacialis | reverse complement strand
TTCTTCAGGAGGCAGACAGTCTGGTGGACAGGTATGCTTTTCTTTCTCCACACCGTTCAGCTGTGCTGGTGTCGGGCACTCACAATTTACTTTGCGTATCTTTCCTTTACAAGAACTGTTTTCCTTCACCACTGTCCTTTTTGCCCAAAGCCTCAGCAACACATTATTTTCTTTTTCCGTGTCATTCAGACATCCCGCAGGCCGGAGTAGCCAGTAGTAACTGTCTGAATGGCAGTTGTATTTGAGCTTCTGTACCTGCTTTGGTGCTAAACATTTTTCTTCTTATGCATTTCATGCAGATTGAATGTGCAAAGTGAGACACTGAATGGTGAACCCCTGGCCACCTC
>NW_009239305.1:0-344 GCF_000690835.1 Fulmarus glacialis | reverse complement strand
CACTGCTCTTTCCCACTAGGATTTATAGCTAAGATGCTGAATAGTCCTTCGTGTTGCTTTCTGTTTCTCCCTCTTGAACACACTGGCAACCCGTACAGGAAAATGCACGACAGATCTCCCCTGCAGCCGGGGAAGGAAAGCCTCCATGTTCTGCGTTCCCTAAAAGCTGTATCCTGATACATAAGCCATGCTTAAAGAAGGCATGGGGTTTATTATAGCAAAGAATAAGTGGAAACAACATTTTATTGTGTTCTAAATTACAGGCTGTGTACTACTGGTAAGTGGCCAACAGCCTGTTCAAGTAGTTTATTGCGGTGTATTGTAGATGTGAAGTCCTGTGGTTC
>NW_009239304.1:0-349 GCF_000690835.1 Fulmarus glacialis | reverse complement strand
CACCCACCCAAGGACCCAGGCATTAGGGGCACCCCCCCACTCAAGGACCCAGGCATTTGGGGGACCCACCCAAGGACCCAGGCGTCCGGGTGTCCCCCCCACCCAGGGGACCCAGGGGTCCCCCCCCAAGGGCACCCAGGTGTCCGGGCTCACCGGGGCAGGACGAGGACACGGGGCACGGGGCTCATGTTGGTGACCCAGCTGGTGACAAGTTGGGCGTCGAGGAGGCGGGTGAGGGTGACGATGGGGACATCTCGCCAGGTTGGGGCCACCAGCAGCATGGCCACCGCCCCCCCAGCGTAGGGGACCTCCACCACCATATAGGGGACCCCCCCCGGCGTCTCGAAGT
>NW_009239303.1:0-342 GCF_000690835.1 Fulmarus glacialis | reverse complement strand
AGAAAAAATAACTTCAGTTCCAGGTGAAATTTGAAAATAAAATTTTAAAAAAACTTTTTAATTTGTCGTCTCATTAACATTTTAAAAAACATTAGAAGTAGGAATCAGCAACTTTAGCAATACCTATTAGAAAGAGTTAAAAGGGAGATCTTAAATCAATTTTTAGTCCATTTACTATATAGAAGGATAACTCTTGCAGGTAAGAGGCAACGGTATTAAGAAAGGAAGATTAAAATCACAGAACTAAATTAGAGGTTAGAAGTCTACTGCTGGAAGTTGTAAATCCAAGAATGCTACAATTCATGGAGAAGCAAAGGAGGCTTTGCCACCTTACGATCTCCC
>NW_009239302.1:0-347 GCF_000690835.1 Fulmarus glacialis | reverse complement strand
CCAAGACACTGGCTACATCCCTTCCTCCTCCAAAGTTTTTGTTTTGATGACAGTGTCTGTCTGTTTTGTATTCAGTGCAAGAAAATGTGAGTGCGCAGAGCTTTCTTCTAGCTCCTTTGGTTATATCACTTTCCTTTATTCCCCTTGGGTCAAAATTGGGAAAACCATTTCTCTTGGATCTATACAAATTGACTTTTTCATCCTCCATCTTCTCCTCTTTCTGATTTACGTCGTGTTCTCATCGAAGTCAATGTGTCATTTACAGATGGGAAGTTTCTTGGCTGCTGTCCATCAGATAACTGACTTCTGGGGAAAGAAGTCCATTTGCCAGAGCTGAGTCACACCTT
>NW_009239301.1:0-348 GCF_000690835.1 Fulmarus glacialis | reverse complement strand
TTACTGAGGAGAAGCTTTACGTAAACAAAAGCATCACATTCTAGTATGAGTAGTTCCCTAAAAGACTGTAAATGAAATATTGTTTCTGTTTTCACAATTAAATTTGACTTTTTTTTTTGCCTTTGTAATTAGTGTGCGACATTGGTTATGTTATAGGCAGCTTGAAATATCAAAGCCTTTTTTTGTACTCCAGCTTTGGTTTGTGCGCTCCAGGCAGATTCCATTTGTATTATGCTGGCTAACTTGTATTATTTTAGCTTTATAAAGCCAAATTCTTCTGGAAGGAATATTTTTTAAAGTAATTGAACCTGACGTTCTGCATTGCAGATACCAGCTTCATCTTGACTG
>NW_009239300.1:0-348 GCF_000690835.1 Fulmarus glacialis | reverse complement strand
GGGGGGACGCGGAGCCCAGGGGCACCGAGACAAGGGGTGGCTGATGTCCCCAGGAGGTCCCTCACGCTGCAGGGGTGGGGAGCTCCTGGGAAGTGCCTTGAAATGGGGGCTGTCCCCTCAAATGCTGCAGAACTCCATCTCCATGCCATCCCGTCCCTCCGTGCAGAGACTCCAGGGGTTCAGGGTCTGCGGACCCGGGGCTGCTGGGCCAGGTCTCTCCCTGGGATGGCCTTCAGGGTTAAGGACAGCTGCCGTTGCAGGATGGGTGCTGGTGGCACGAAGGAGAGGACGTCCCCAACACTGACCATCGTGGGCTCTTTCCCAGCCCTGCTCGCCCTCCCTGCACCG
>NW_009239299.1:0-342 GCF_000690835.1 Fulmarus glacialis | reverse complement strand
CTTAATGCAGGTTTTGTTGCGAGGGGTTGATCTTTCTGACCTCGGCAAGACTGCTTGCATGGGTTCCTCCTCTATCTCGTTATGTGCTTTGTCTACCATACCCAGGGCCTCGTGTACCTATTCTGTAATCCTGTAAACCTGTATTTTAGAGGGTAAGGAGGGGTTTCTCTCACCGCTCCATGCTGTAACCTTCTTCCATCCCTCCTTATCCCTTGTAAAGCTGCCTTCCTCCTGGCGCAAAGCAGATCCTGGACCTGCCTCTGAGGTGGCCACGCTGAGTTGGCTTCCATGCATCACAGATGGCAGAGTACGTCTCCATTGATCAATCTCCCTCTCAGACTC
>NW_009239298.1:0-347 GCF_000690835.1 Fulmarus glacialis | reverse complement strand
AAGAGTGTGAGAGAGAGCATGAGTCTTGTTCTCTACACACTTTTGTCTCAAGTGGAGACAAAGGGGTACAGCTAGCATATGACGTGTGCTAATACAGCAGTCTGGGGTGGGTCAGGCAAATAGCACCCTAAAAGCTCCTTTATCACCCTCGTGACTCTACCCTGCAGATCTACACCTCAGGCACAGACAGCTGCTTGTTTGGGTAGGAAAGCTGGGGCCACGTGCTGGGTGGTGAGCGCTCCCCCAGCCAGGCTCTGCTCTGTTACCCCCGAGCGCACGACCAGACCGTTCGGGTCATTGAGTCTAACTGAACTGGCATTATCACTACATATCAATAGTAGCCGACT
>NW_009239297.1:0-345 GCF_000690835.1 Fulmarus glacialis | reverse complement strand
CATCCCATCAGGGCCCATTGACTTATGTAGGTCCAGTTTCATTAACCGTTCCCTAGCGTGAGACTCCTGCACCAAGGGTAAGTCTTCCTTGCTCCAGATTTCCCTCTGGTCTCAGGGCCCTTGGATGCCTGAAGGCCAGTCCTAGCAGTAAAGACTGAGGTGAGAAAAGCATGGAATTTCTCAGGGTTTTCAACATCCTTTGTCACCAGAGCCTCTGGCCCATGTACCCATGGGTCCACATTTTCCCTAGTTTTCCTTTTACTGTTTATCCACTTGTTGAAACCTTTTTTGTGGCCCTTCAGGCAGATTCAACTTGAGGTGGACTTTGGCTTTCCTAACCCCATC
>NW_009239296.1:0-347 GCF_000690835.1 Fulmarus glacialis | reverse complement strand
GCTGCGTGGGGTTAAACCACAACAACCACCCACCACATCACTTAGTTGTGTTTGTTGCTATAGCTGTTTGTAGCCTGTAGTCTGTTTTTTGCTACATGTGATAGCTGTTCATCACAGTTTTTTAATTTTCTCAACATCAGAAGACACTTCCTAAAACACTTCCGCCTAAGTGGATTATAAAGTAACTAATGGAGCAGACACTAGTGCACATAATTCAGGGGGGATTATCAATATATTGATAACATAGCAGCTGAATTTCTACAAATTTCCTGTCTTTTTTTTGGCGTTATATTAAAGTCCCCAAATTTGAAATGTGAAGGACAGTGTCGTGGTTTAACCTGGCAGGC
>NW_009239295.1:0-346 GCF_000690835.1 Fulmarus glacialis | reverse complement strand
TTGTGACTATATCTGCGCAGTGGGATTAAGCAAAAGGACACAACAGGATGTTGATAACTCTGAAATTTTGTACTGTTTTGGGTCCAGGTAATTTTGCTCAGCCTAGACAAGTCTGCTGCTATGGGACTGATCGCTGTTGTCTTGTTTTTGTCTGCAGTTAGGAGTCATTTGGTGATTGTTCTTTCCCGAGCACAGCAGACTCAATTACAGGCTGAATGGGTATTTATGGGTACATTTTACAAAAGAAGTGACATGGTTTTAAAGCTGTAGGAGCATCTTAGAAAATCTCTGTGAGGCTGTTGGACACTGAATTTCTCTTTGAGTTGATACAGTTCTTGGTGAATTT
>NW_009239294.1:0-347 GCF_000690835.1 Fulmarus glacialis | reverse complement strand
CTTGTTGAACTTCATGAGGTTCTCTTGGGTCCACTTCTCAAGCCTGTTAAGGTGCTTCTGGATGGTATCTTTTCCCTCAAGCATATTGACTTCACCACTCAGCATGGTGTCATCCACAGAGTTGTTGAAGGTACGCTCAGTCCCACTACCTATGTCCTTAATGAAGGTATTAAATAGTATTAGTCCTAGTACGGACCCTTGAGGGACACTACTCATCACTGGTTTCCGTTTGGAGTTTGACTTGTTGACTTGTTGCTGCCATCCAACCAATTACTTATCCATCAAATCCATATCTCTCAATTTAGAGGTAAGAATTTTGGGGACCATATCAAAGGTCTTACAGAAGT
>NW_009239293.1:0-346 GCF_000690835.1 Fulmarus glacialis | reverse complement strand
CTTTCTAGGGTGGAGGAAAGCAGTGAACTGAGTGTGCTGAGTTTCTCATGTTTCCCACAGCAAAGCCTTTGTTTTTGCAGTCTTGTCTGGAGCTACCATGCAGTCCCACCCCTCAAAGGGGAAGCAAAAAGGAGGCTTCCCCCCAAGCCTCTCCATAGGTGGTATCAGCAGGCCAGCCTAAGTGTTGCTGTGACCTCAGAGAGGGAGGGCTGTGGTTGTGCTGCCCTGAGAGACAAGGACTCTGTGAGGATTGCGAACCCTGCTAGTCAAGGAAGGGCTTTGGCAGGCATTCCCAGCAGAGGAGGAAGTTCTCTCTGCCAGCAGTTGATGGGGAGGAGCGTCAGAA
>NW_009239292.1:0-346 GCF_000690835.1 Fulmarus glacialis | reverse complement strand
GGGGGTTAAATTGATGATAAAGGAAGAAAATGTGGGGTTTTCCCCGTAAAATGTGTGATTTTGCTGTAAAATGTGTGGTTTTGCCATAAAATATGGGTTTTTTTGCCGTAAAATCTATGTTTTTGCTGTAAAATCTATGTTTTTGCTGTAAAATGTATGGATTTGCTGTAAAATGTGTGTTTTTGCCGTAAAACGTGTGGGCTTTGTGAGGAAAGGTGTGGTTTCGCCATAAAAATGCTTCTTTTTGTGCCATAAAATGCGCTTTTTTTGCACCTAAAATGCTTCTTTTGCCGTAAAATGGGGTTTTTTTCCTTAAAAAAGGGTGTGCTGTAAAATTAGACTTTTT
>NW_009239291.1:0-343 GCF_000690835.1 Fulmarus glacialis | reverse complement strand
CACCCAACAACACAAAACAAAACCAACCACCATAGAAAACCAACCAACCGACAAACCCCCAACCTTCTAAAGCATGGATCTGAGGGTCTGCATTGTAGCACCAGGGCTATTTCTTGAGAGCCTCTGCAGGTATTTGACACTGCAGAGCTTACCTAGATAGTGTTGGATGACTACATAGAAAGAACAGAACCCATTCCAATCTTATTCATGTTGCCTCTTGAAAGGGATCTACTCTATAAACATGCTTTTGTTTCACTCCAGACAGAGTGAAGATGGAGACAAGTAATCAACAGTCAGTTCTATTCTGTGGATATTCAGGGGACCTGGCTCCAAGGGTGAAAAG
>NW_009239290.1:0-347 GCF_000690835.1 Fulmarus glacialis | reverse complement strand
CGCCGCCGCCGTTCCGCGCGCCGCGGCCGCCGCCTCAGCGCCGGGAAAACCCGTCTCTGCCCCGCCAAGGTTACAGTCGTGAGGAACGCGACGCCCGAGAGAAACGCAGCTCCACCACACAGCGCGGGCACCCGCCTCCACAGGCACGACATGAAAGTGTGCCAAAATATCCATCAAGAGTGTTGCATTAACAGCACGCACGCTGAAGGGTGACCCAGAAAGGCCAAAGATTGGTCAAATTCATGGCTATTCATGTATTCAGCAGCCGTGCCTGCAGGCATGAAAACCACCCAGCCCCTGACAGACTCTTGTCTTGGTTTAGACAGGTATACTCTTCACTGGGTAAA
>NW_009239289.1:0-345 GCF_000690835.1 Fulmarus glacialis | reverse complement strand
AGGGCACACATCCAAACACCTCTTTAACCTGCTGTTCTCAGCATCGACAGCACCGTTTCCCAAGGGCAGAACTCCATCCTGTTCCACCTTCGATGGAGACGAGAACCTGAACAACCTGAGCTGCCTTGTCCAGAGCAGGATCCAGACCACCCACCCCACATGCAGGCAGCGATAGCACCTGGCCCCAGCTTCACTGCTGGGATTTATAGCTCCATAGGCAAGGGCACATCCTTTCCACTCATCCCCCTCATTAGGTCATCACTAATTGTCTCATCAGCCTTTCTTCTGCCCTGCTCCACAGGGGACCTTAGCCTGGAGCAGCCAGCAGAAGAGCCACACTGCACC
>NW_009239288.1:0-347 GCF_000690835.1 Fulmarus glacialis | reverse complement strand
CCTTGGCTGGCTGCCAGCTGCCCACCCAGTTGCTCTCGCACTCCCCCTCCTCAGCAGGATGGGTGGGGGAGAGAAAACCGTGGCGTGCCCCCGCTCTCCCAGGTCACCGGAGAGGCTGCGGGGTCTCCAGCCTCGGAGCTACTCACACCCCAAGGGGACGGGGTCCTGGTCCAGGAGATGGGTGAGAGGACCTCCGGAGGTGCCCCCACCCTCACCCCAGCCCTCCTGGGAGCCTGAGGGCAGATTTAGGAGTGGGGTGTGGGGAACCCCTGTGGACCATTTCCCACTGGCCTGTGCAGGGCTGGGGAAGGGACAGTGGGTGACCGCAGCCCCAGCCCTCGCCCACC
>NW_009239287.1:0-347 GCF_000690835.1 Fulmarus glacialis | reverse complement strand
TGTCCGGGCACCCATCACCCCCATTCCCACGGGACCCTCGTGTCACTCACCGGTGGCCGATGCCACCTCGGTGCCGTTCTCCGCCACCTCCATCCTCACCTTCTGCAGGGCTTGGCCCAGGACAAGGGGCTCCTCAGCTGATGGGTGGCAGGGAGGGGTGGGGTGGGCGTGGGGTGGCCCCAGGACACCTGGGTCCCCCCAGCACCCACCTGGGGACCCCCCCTTTTACCTGAGAGTGGGGTGAAGTCGGCGGCGTTGGGGTCAAAGAGGGCGCGGACCCCCAAGGATTTGAGGGGTGCTCGTAGGTCCCAGGTGGTCTCCAGGGAGAAGCTGAGGGAAGAGGGGTG
>NW_009239286.1:0-339 GCF_000690835.1 Fulmarus glacialis | reverse complement strand
GCTCCAGCTGGGTTCCCGGGGCACAGCCAGGTCTATAGTGGGCACAGCCTGGGCACCTGGCTTCTCGGTGGGGTGGGGCGGTGGAGCAGAGGCAGGGGAAGCCTCAGTGCCTGGGTTCCTGGGGCAGCTGGGTCTCGACTACTGTGTGGGGGCAGTCCAGGTGCTGGCGTACTTGGAAGTCAGTGTGGAATAGAGGGGGACCTGCCAGGGCTCCTGGGTTCCTACCACAACTGTCATACTGCTGTCAGAGGAGACGTAGGTAGCTTCACCCCGTCTCCCTGGCCAGGGCCGTAGCCAGGGCAGCGCTGTCCTCGGAGAAGCAGAAGGAGAAACACCTAT
>NW_009239285.1:0-344 GCF_000690835.1 Fulmarus glacialis | reverse complement strand
CTATTTTATCCCCTCTGCCTCAAATCAGAGCTCTCCCTCCAGCAGACAGAACTGGAACAAAAGGGTACATGACTAAATTTATGGAAAAAGCATGGCAGCTGGGTGCAGGCCACCTGCAATGATTTATTCCTTCCTCGACTACCAGCCATAGGGCGTCCTGAGCATGTTACAGGGGTTACTTAGCTGCTTTTTCCCTATTTGCGAAGCAGGGCTGCAATATTTTCTATAGCACCAGCATGTCGTGAGGTGGGATGTCACCAGCTTGCTTTGAGACCCTCATTAATTAAAGCAGAATAGTGCCATTTGTAGTGCGTACACAGCTTTTTTTGATTTGGTCTGGAAGC
>NW_009239284.1:0-346 GCF_000690835.1 Fulmarus glacialis | reverse complement strand
CGCGGCAGGAAGGTGTCGGCGGCGTAACGGGACACCCGGCCCTCCAGGGCCACCAGGTCAAAGAGTCCCATGTCCACGTGCTGCGGGGACACCGGAAGGACGTCACCCGTCAGCCTGGGACACGGTGACACCTCTGTCCCCTACCTCAAGTTGTCACCGCAAAAGTGGCACCTTGGGTGCTGGTGACAATGACGGGGTGGTTTTGTGTCACCTCGGGTCAGTTTGTCACCTCGGGTCACCATAAGTCTGGTCACCGGGTGGCCGGTGCGTCCCCAAGTCCTCTATGTCCCCAAAAGAGCCACCACAAGGCCACCCAGTGCCTCCACCTCCCCACAAGTGCCACCAC
>NW_009239283.1:0-345 GCF_000690835.1 Fulmarus glacialis | reverse complement strand
GTCTCTCCAGTATTGCAAATGGGACTGAGCGGAAGCAAACAGCCTGCTGCAAAGCACAAGCTGGCCAAACCCAGCAGGTGGCTGGTAATTCAGCCTCTGCCCTGGGTGTTTGCTGATCTCCAGGTCTGATTTGAGAAATGGCAGTTGCTTTCTCCATTTTCCCTTCTTTGCCCCAGATTCATCATTATTTCAGCGCAGCAGCACTAGGAAAGGCTGTGGATCAGCTCCATCTGTTTAACGTGGGCTTTTGTGATTCAGCTAGAGAGGAGTCACTAGGAAGGGGGGCAGCTCGCATGCCCCTCAGCTGGGCTGTGCTGGGTTTGGGGACAGCGCAGAGACCTTCTG
>NW_009239282.1:0-346 GCF_000690835.1 Fulmarus glacialis | reverse complement strand
GCAGCCAGGACACCACCTGGTAAGAAGCCCACCCTGGGGCATGTCCATCCGTCTGTCTGTCTGTCAGAATGGGTTGCCACGTGGCCCAACCGACGGCGGCCCTATCTCCCCCCAGGTTTGCCCAAAATGCCTCAGAGCGGCTCCTCACCAGCATCCTGCAGCTCAACCTCACACATGATGCCGACTTTGGGGTGTTTGCCTGCTGGGTCAGCAACGCCACGGCCACCTTCACCCTGCGGCGAGTGGGTAGGGACATGCAGAGAAGGGACACCTCCAAGGAGGACCTGCTTGCATAGGGCAGGAATGGCAGCCCCATGGGGATCATCGCTGCCTCTCCCAGGGCAGT
>NW_009239281.1:0-346 GCF_000690835.1 Fulmarus glacialis | reverse complement strand
CGGCCACAGCCAGTGGCAGGGTCAAAGGAGCTGAAGGGGCAGCAGTTCCAGGTCAGCATGAAGCTGGTGAGGGCCAGGCCCTCGGCTCCCACATAGAACATGGCGCAGTCCTGCAGCCCTCCCGGCGCCTCCACCGGGAACTGGCGACCAAACTGCCGCACCTCCCCAGGCAGTGCAGGGCCAGGAGGGTCCCCACACACCACCCTGGAGAAAATGATATTGGGGTACTCGGGGCACAACTGCTGCTCCAGCTCACCTGAAGGGAGAGAGTGAGAATGAAACATGGCCACAGACCTGACAGCAAATTAGGGGAGAGGAGAGGACAGAAATCAAGACTGACAGCATC
>NW_009239280.1:0-344 GCF_000690835.1 Fulmarus glacialis | reverse complement strand
AAAAAAAAAATCCCTAACCCTTGAACTGTCACTTCTGTTGGCATTATTTAATATCTTTGCGTAGTAGAACTCATTTGTGAAGGTCTACTGTTAAGTTTCCCCCAAATGCTCCGCACAGGACATTTGTTAGCAGCCTTGCCTAAAATACACCTTATCCTGTGTTTAGAGTTATTAAATAGTCCTTTGGAGCAATGAGCAGATGTGCTGAGAAGACTCAGTATTTCACCATCACTAAATATCAGACAAGGTCAGAACTCGAAACTTTCTCACCTAACTACTCTTTCAGGGTAGAAGCTGGTGTCAAACATGCCTGACATGTTTCTAGAAACTGTTGCCGATTGTCA
>NW_009239279.1:0-344 GCF_000690835.1 Fulmarus glacialis | reverse complement strand
TAACCTTTCCTTGGGGATATAGTTTTCTCGTGCTGATGGGGCATGCTGCTTCTCATCATCCCTCTTACTTAGGGGCATCGAAATCCCGGAGCGATGGTGGAGCAATCAAAAAATATCATCAACAGTCTCCAGGCATGCAAGAAAGCCCAGGTGAATGGGCTTTGATTTTCAGAGCCAGGTTGAATCATGTCTCTGAAAAGGATAAACCAGCACAGTGCTGCATATTCCTCCCTGAAACCTCATGCATGCTTTCCCCAAAAATGGAGCTGAGAAAGCAACTTCACTAACGAGGGTCATGCTGCAGTCCTTAGCTAAGAGGCAAACAAACACCCAACCATGCTCAG
>NW_009239278.1:0-345 GCF_000690835.1 Fulmarus glacialis | reverse complement strand
CCCAGGGGCAGCTGCCCCACTCTGTCCTCTGCTGTGGCCACGCACGCCTGTCACCAGCCAGGTTGCTATTGGGCAAGCAGAACATTAAGGGTGTTTTTTAATTTTAAATTTCTTAAAAATCTTTGGTTTTATGAACAAACGAAGAGTCTACTAAGCCACAGCACAGGAGGGTTTTGGCACTGAAGGGTCAGACGGTTCCAGCTGACAGCAGTGACTCTAACAGTGTTCAGCTGCTGACAGCGCAGCGTCCTCTGAACCCCCCGGGCACGGGGCGGGCGCAGGGGGACCCTGCAGCTGCTGCTGTCCCTGCACCCGGTGTGGCCCGTCCACACCCGCTGGCCTGTG
>NW_009239277.1:0-342 GCF_000690835.1 Fulmarus glacialis | reverse complement strand
CCATGCAGGTGCCTTTCATGTGCTGGGATGAGATGCCCAATGATGTCCCAGGCAGGGTTATGTCAGTGTGGGCAGATGATGCCTACTACGTTCTGGAGGGGTCCCGTATAGGGGATGTTGGCCTGGGGCAGTGAAGTGCAATAGTTTGTAACACCCAATCCAGGAAGAGGCACAGCTCTGCCCTGTGCTGCGCCCAAAGGCTCCTCTTCTTTTAAGGATGTACCACCTTCTTCTTCTTCTTCTCCCTTGCCTCACTCTAACGGTCACTAGTTGTCACATCTCCAGGTGGCCAGGGTGTACCAATGGTTTCAGTTGTCTTCCTCTTGATGCCCTTTGCTCTGG
>NW_009239276.1:0-345 GCF_000690835.1 Fulmarus glacialis | reverse complement strand
ATTAGGAAGAAAGCCCTTCTGCTAATCCGACTCATCTTATCATTAAAAATAGCCCGGTGGCAGGACAGGGATGGTACTCCCGAGACACTTGAGATGGTACAGATATGCTGGAGAGACGGCTTTCCTGTAGTTAAAAAGCCGTATGTAATTCCCAGTGAGTGGTGAGTGAGTGCAGCTCGGGCTGTGCGAGTCCGATCCCGGCCCCGGGCAGGGGGGGTCCCCGGGTGTCTGCAAGAGGCCGAAGGAGGAGCGGACCCAATAATATAAACTCTGCTCCAGGATTTTGAGTTTTGTTTTGGTTTTTTATGTACAGCAACGAAATTAAAAGGAAGGGGGCCGTTGGGG
>NW_009239275.1:0-344 GCF_000690835.1 Fulmarus glacialis | reverse complement strand
CCCTGGGTTCAACCCCCAGCATCTCCATGTCCTTTTCCTCCCAAAACCTGTTGTCTCCCTGGGCATTGCTAGAGGATGCTTCCCTTTGGTGCCTTGCCCTGTGGCGAGGCTCTCCGCTGCACCTGGATTTTTTCCCAGCCATCAGTAAATACCCCTGGATGTTCGCTTTTCCCAACCCTGGCATGTGTGGGTACTGGGGCTGCCAAGGGGTACTGGGACGATACACATGGCCCACACCAGGCTGGGGGGCATTTTCTCCCCAGAGGCAGACCCCAGGGCAAAGCCAGGGTGTCCCTACCCCGAAAGGGGATTCCAGGGGCTGTGATGGCCGAGGGGTGAAGGCG
>NW_009239274.1:0-342 GCF_000690835.1 Fulmarus glacialis | reverse complement strand
CCTGGGAGCTGTTTTTCAGTCGGGTGATGCAACTTGAGCAGAGTGTTAAAGCCACTTAAAGGTTGAAAATATCCTTGGCTAGCATTCATTTTGAAGTGTTAAAAGCAATTACTGTTACATGTGGGGTTTCTTTTGTGCCCCTTGTTAGGAAGGATGTATTCAAATTTGCAATGCTTTCACTTCGTGAGTATGTAAATGCAAATTTTAAGCAATTACAGAGTAGACGTTAAAATCACTAATAGTTTTAATGCTTTTTTTCTCCTGCTGCTGCTGAGATGCCTCTTTAGTAACTCATGATCGACTGGGGTGAGCGATCAGTATGTGAGAGTTTTATTTTTTTTC
>NW_009239273.1:0-343 GCF_000690835.1 Fulmarus glacialis | reverse complement strand
TACCTGCTCAAAGAAGGGCCAACATAGATCAGGCTGCTCATGGCTGTGCCCAGCTGAGTTGTGAGCATTTTCAAGGATGGAGGTTCCACAACTTCTCCATCAGCCTCTCATGGTGTTTGACCACCCTCATGGTAAAAACACCTCCAGATGTAATTAGAATGTCCCATATGGCAACCTGGGTGTCCCTTGCCTCTTGTCCTAGCCCTGTGCACCTTCAAGAGAACTCTGCACCTGCAAGACAAGTCTGTCTCCCCTACGCTCTACCACTGGGTAGCTGAAGCACAGTCAGGTCTCCCCTTAGCTTAGACCCAGCTCTTAGCATCTCCTCACACATCATGTACCC
>NW_009239272.1:0-344 GCF_000690835.1 Fulmarus glacialis | reverse complement strand
GGGCTGGTGGGACCTACATGCACCGTGGGACGCGGCAAGAGGCCTCTCGATGGGCTCAGCCAGGGCCAAGGTCACGGTGATGTTGGTTCTGTGCTGGCAGATCTCTGCCAGGAGGCGATGCTGGGGAAGGCGGATAAAGGACCAGGATGGAGGTGAGGGCCCGCTCAGCCCCGGCGCCGGCTCCTCCGGGTGGTGGGATGCTCCTCCTTGCTCAGCTCTGGGCTCCTGGGCACGCTGCGCCCACCCCCGGTGCCCGGCTGGACCTCCCCATCCAGCCGGAGCCCTGGGGTCGGTGCTGCATCCATGCCACAGCTGTCAGGAGAGGGCACCAAGCCCAAGCAAAC
>NW_009239271.1:0-343 GCF_000690835.1 Fulmarus glacialis | reverse complement strand
ATATAAATAAATATTATTTAAAATATTTAAACACTTATTTATGGTAATGTCAATTTAATTGTTCAATTAAAATTTAATTGACTTCTTGAACAGAAATAGTTTGGACCTAAGACTTTTTCAGTGCATATAAATTGATAGTAGGTAAAAAGATCAAATAAAGAATAATGACTTTATCTGACAAGCATTTAATAGGTTGTAACATTTCATAAAATTCCAGAGGCACTTAAGGTACAGAGAAACCTTTTCTGTTCAAAATAAGCTTGCATTTAAGTATTTGCTGCATCCCTTTAGAAGCTTAAAAGCAAATGGAACCTTGAAAGGCAGGTCCTGCTTGACCAATCTG
>NW_009239270.1:0-344 GCF_000690835.1 Fulmarus glacialis | reverse complement strand
GCCGCTGAACTGCCCTGCCTCCCCGCCTTGGGCTGGAAACGCCCAGGGACCTGCTGCTGGAGGCTCAGGGAGCCAGCAACCTACGGCTCTGGCAAAAGGCTGCCCTCATCGCAAAGTCCCCTCCTACTCCTGTTCTGGCCTGTTTTGACTCCGAATGCCTTTGCTAGGGGAGGCTTGCAGAAAAACCACACTTCAGGTGCCCAGAGCCAGGGGATGGAAGAGGCTCTCCACTCAGCCTCCCCTCCCAAACCAAAGGGCTTAACACCACGTGCCCGGGAGAAGCCAGGCAGCCCTCCCGCAGATCAGGGGTGCACCGCGTGCCCCAGGGCAGCGGCAGGGAACCA
>NW_009239269.1:0-344 GCF_000690835.1 Fulmarus glacialis | reverse complement strand
CCTTCCCGCCCCGTGACATCCCGGGATTTCACCTTTATTAGTACAGAGGGAAG
Source organism: Fulmarus glacialis (assembly GCF_000690835.1). Taxonomy (NCBI): domain Eukaryota; kingdom Metazoa; phylum Chordata; class Aves; order Procellariiformes; family Procellariidae; genus Fulmarus; species Fulmarus glacialis. The sequence goes on along the minus strand of NW_009239269.1, from coordinate 291 downwards.
CATTAACGCCTGCCTAATTAATAACACCGCCTGGCTCTTATGTACCGCTTGCACAGCCGGCACCAGGCTTAATTAGCAGCTGGGTGAACTTTTCCTTTTTTTAAAAATGTTTTTCCTTTTTTGCCCCCCAATTACCATGCGTTGGCCCTAATTAAGGGCCAAACCCCCCTGATATCACATCATTTTCCCCCATTGGGCGTTTTTCCCGCAGTCCCACCCGGCGCAGGGTCCCCATCTCTCGCCGTAGCCCAAGTGCCGCATGGCGACACCGAATCGATTCAATCTCCGTTT
>NW_009239268.1:0-344 GCF_000690835.1 Fulmarus glacialis | reverse complement strand
ACGCAGCCTCTCCTACGCCTGGCAATGGCCAACAGCTCCGGCCAAAGCCCAGCCTGGCCGCAGGCTCGGTGCCCGGCCGCTGGCACCAGCGTTCTCAGCGTTTGGCAGAGCAGCGCAAGTCCAGGCTGCGGGAATAAAACCCAGGTCCACGAAGGCTCAAAGCTGAGACTTTGTTCCCTGCCTTTGAGCCCAGGGGACTGCGCAGCCCTTACGCTCTCTCCTACGCTAGCGGGGAGCGTAAAGCCAGGCTTAAGCAGACGCTCAGGGCTTTCTGCAAAGTTAAGTGCGCCGTGTCAGTGCTGCAGGAGCACGGGTCACTGCTTCGGCACCACCAGCTCCGTTTG
>NW_009239267.1:0-342 GCF_000690835.1 Fulmarus glacialis | reverse complement strand
GAGGCACCTAGAGGAAGAGATAAAGGTGATGATTTTTCCTACAGCTGGCCATTGAAAACACTCTTAACTTCACAGTGCCTAGTGGGGACAGGGTCTGCTTAGCACAAGCCATACTGGGAGAAGATTTTCATTTCTGTGGGGAGTGTGATTAGTGGATTTTGTCCTCCAGGCTTACATCTGTCCTTCATTGCAAACACCTACACCCTCCCAGTGGTCATGTTCACCGTATATTAAATTAATTCATTCAAAGAGATTACCCAAGATATTGCCATTCCTTGTCCCAATCCCACTCTCTACCCAGGCCAAGAATGCGCTGGCCCACGCCTTGCAGTCTGCTCGCCA
>NW_009239266.1:0-343 GCF_000690835.1 Fulmarus glacialis | reverse complement strand
CTTCCCGCTGGAGCTCTGTAGAAACGGGACGGAGGTTGCTGTGGAGGGAAGGGGGGTTCCACTGGTTGACTGATGAGCAGTCCAAGCGACTCATCTTGTCTTGTCCCCTTCAACAGGTACGAAGAAGAAATCAACAGGCGCACCGCTGCTGAGAATGAGTTTGTGGTGCTCAAGAAGGTGAGTCACAGAGGCACCAGGAGAGAGGGGGTGTGGGGGGACATTGGAAGGAGGCAGCACCAAGACGGGCACCTTCCAACAGGAGGCATTGGCTGCCAACAGCTCCTCTGGGATGGGAGTAAGCTGTTGTCTACCTGTGTGATCTTTCCTGTAGGATGTGGACTGT
>NW_009239265.1:0-342 GCF_000690835.1 Fulmarus glacialis | reverse complement strand
CCCCGCCACCCCTCAGCAGTTCCTGACCCTTTTTTCCCTTCCATTTCCACACTTACCAAGGCTACATCACATGCTAGAGAAGCAAGTTATCAACTTCTGTTCAGTATTGCAATGTCCGTACTGCAGTTTGATATCATTTTGACAGGTATATATGATAAAAAACTTAGTCATTGGAGCACACATGATATTTTTGGCACTGACTGATGGTCTTGCTTGCAGGCATTTCAGAAAGCCCATAAGCATGTGAGAAAATAGCCTTTTGTACTAGGTAAATGACATTGCTCTTTTGGCAAAATTGAGGCAGGTGTTCATCAGCAGGCAGTGGGTGGTGGATGGTAGGAG
>NW_009239264.1:0-343 GCF_000690835.1 Fulmarus glacialis | reverse complement strand
ACAGCCCACCAGCTATGCGGCTCTGCACTCGGTCTGATCCCAACACTAAACCCTGTTAGAGTCTGAGCTCTAGAACGGACAACCACCTCCTCAAGCTGAGGTACAGAAGTGTCCAGGGATGAAAAAATGCTTGTGGCCCGCACCTTCACTTGGCAGCCCCTTCGCAGCTACACTTGCTCTACATTCTAGGTGCTGCTGGGTGCTCGGCACGTCCCAGTGCTGGCCATGTCCTGGTAGTGGTCGCTGCTCTGTGCTGGTCACATCCGAGTTCTGGGCATGTCCGGCTGCCGGGTGATGGGCGCCAGGAGTGCTTCTTGCTGGGCATACCCAGGTGCTGGGCATG
>NW_009239263.1:0-342 GCF_000690835.1 Fulmarus glacialis | reverse complement strand
CTGTTTGATCAAGGCTAAACTCTGTATCTTTGGGGCGGCTTCAGGGGTGAGGCTTGAGGCTGAAAGGCTCGTCTGTATACCCTTCATCCACTTGTTCCAATGTTTTTGTTTTCAGGGAGGATGTATTAACTGCAGGGCAGCTTCAAAAGGAATAGTAGTGACACATTGCTCAGTGTAAGAGCATTTTGTCTCCAGAAACCAAGCACCTGATGAGAGTCCAGGTGTTAGCACAGCACCTTAACTGCAAAGCAATATATGTGATTGACAGGAGAGCAAGTATATGGGTGTAGGCTAAGAGTCAGGAATGAGATACAGCAGGGCTGGGAGAAAAGGGTTTGCTGA
>NW_009239262.1:0-343 GCF_000690835.1 Fulmarus glacialis | reverse complement strand
TCCCCAGCCACTCTTCTCCTGCCTCGGTGGATGAAACGCAATGGGAGAAGTGAAGTAAAGGCTCCTCTGACCCCAGAATGGCCACGCTAAGGCACCGCCTGCGCCGAGCGCAGGAGCTTTCCTCTAGAGAGGAGGAGAAGTCACGCCAAGCGCGGTTCCCTCCTGCCTTCGTTACCAGGGCTGGCGCTTTTAAAGGCCCGTCAGCAGAGAGGTTCGGCTCTGCGCTGCGTGGGAGGACAGGGATGTGTCACGTCCCGTCTGCTCTCCCCGTGCACACGCCGGTGTCGCAGCCCGGGCGGCGGGGAAGGAGACCTGGGCTCCGCGGGCCGTGGGTGACGCCGCG
>NW_009239261.1:0-343 GCF_000690835.1 Fulmarus glacialis | reverse complement strand
TTGCCTTTTTTTGCGCTTTTTTGCTTTTTTCCCCCCAGTTTTTGCATTTTTGCACTTTTCGCACTTTTGCTTTTATTTTGGGGGTTTTCAGGGACCCATGGGCCAAAGTGGGGTGCCACCTCGGGCTGCACAATGATAGGAGGTGGCGATGCCGGGGCTCCACAAAAACAGAGGTGAGGGCAGCGGGTTTGGAGGGGGGTCCATCAGGCAAGAGGAGAGGTTTGCTGTGTGTTGTAGGGGAGACAGAGCATGGTGGGGGGCTGTGTGGGGCAGGAGAGGGTGCAGGGAGCAGGAAGGCAAGGGCAGTTTGCAGGGGGGGCAAGCTGGGGTTAGGTGCTAGCAA
>NW_009239260.1:0-341 GCF_000690835.1 Fulmarus glacialis | reverse complement strand
TATCCCAGCCAAAACCAGCACAGCTGCCATGAAGAGGGACCTCTACAGCTGGAGAAATGAGCCAACATGACGTTCAACAAAAATCCTGTGCCTCAAAAGGAATTGCCCAATGCACCAGTACAGACTTGGCATGAACCAGCTGCAAAACAGCTTTGCAGAGAAGGACCTAGGGGTCCTGATGTACAACAAGTTGAACATGAACCAGCAGTTTTTCTTTTATGCAAAGGCGGCCAACAGCATCCTGTGTTGTTTTAAGAAGCAAGTTGGCCAGCAGGTTGAAGGAGGTGAGCCTTCCACTCTATTCAGCACAGCTCTGGAGCACTGTGTCCAGTTCTGGGCTC
>NW_009239259.1:0-341 GCF_000690835.1 Fulmarus glacialis | reverse complement strand
CAGAAAAAATTCTGTCGTAGGTGGCTGAAGTGAGTATTTGCTGCAAAGCAACACTCACAATGTCAACTGCAAAAAGCACTGTCCAGAAATGGGGAGAATGAACCACGACCTTCCAGGAAACAAGGGCTTGAAAGAAAGCATAATTGCAACTATGAAGAAACTGTACATCGCATTGTTACAGGGAAATAGAGATGGATAAAGGAGCTTTCACACAGGAATTACGAGCCATTCTACACATGCATCGTCATTCAACATGCACAGTTATTCCACAAACACTTTATTATTGTTGGAGGACCACAGTTCCCTTTCAGGTCAGGGAAACCAGGATCACAGTATAAATG
>NW_009239258.1:0-340 GCF_000690835.1 Fulmarus glacialis | reverse complement strand
TGCATAAAACTGTAGTTTCAATTATTGTTGTTTGACACAAGGCTACTGCCATAACATCAATCGGTGAGGAGGGGGGTTAACTTTTGACCTCTCTTTTGGGATTGCTGGTCTGGATTAATAAAGATGATATGCAACAAATTTCACCCCCGGGGAAAGGAGGGGACTGCCTTTTGATCACTTGTTAACACTAGGCTTTTATGCCTCTTTTTAGGTGAACTACTGTGTCTGTAGGGCAAGCTGCAATCAAAAGTGTATTTGCTTATAAATACGTGGATTTGTTTTTGAAAAGGTTCTTAAACAAGGAAATGCAGTTGAGTAGTAAGGAGGGAGGGGGCAAGAA
>NW_009239257.1:0-343 GCF_000690835.1 Fulmarus glacialis | reverse complement strand
CCCCAGCCGCTCCAGCCCCGCTGGGCCCGACCGCATGCGAGACCGCTCCCAGCTGAAACGTCGGGCCCCAAGTCCCGACAGCCGGCCCAGAAGACGCCGGGAGAGCAGCGGCGCGCCAGCACCAAGTGCCGAGAGCAGCACCCCCAGCCAGGAGGCACTGGGGCCCACCCATGGATCCCCGGCACCCGAGACCAGCAGCCCCAGCACCGCCAGCCAGCTGCCATCGGGGTCCTCCTGCAGCTCCCCGGCGCTCGAGAGCGGCAGACGCTCCATCCCCCCTGGGCCCGAGCGGGTGCGAGACCGCTCCCGCTTGCAACGTCGGGCCCAAACTCCCTACAGCCGG
>NW_009239256.1:0-341 GCF_000690835.1 Fulmarus glacialis | reverse complement strand
AGTATTAAGCAGGTGGACATCCTGGCATGGAATGAGGCAACAGAGATCACTCCTGAACCCTCAAGTCAAACAGTCAATCACCTCAACAGCAGTGACAATATCTGGTAGAACACAAGCATTAAATAACATTTTTTTTGAGTAATAACCCAACTTGCAAGGGAAAGTGCATATATAATATTTCATATACCCTAAGCCACAAGAGGTCATTTTGAGTGGTCATTAATTTACATCAGATGAAGAACAAAAGATTCCAGACAATGCTTCAAAAGATATTAGATGCTTAAATCTCTACCATTTTCAATGAAAGTTAGGCACCTAATTTAGACAAAAATTAATATCTA
>NW_009239255.1:0-342 GCF_000690835.1 Fulmarus glacialis | reverse complement strand
GGAGAAGCCCGTGGTCCCCACGATGCCACGAAAGGTCCCCAGGGTGCCATCGATGGTCCCCAGGGTGCCACCAAGGTTGCTCATGGCATCTTCAGCGGTGCTCAAGGTGCCACCAAGGAAGCCCACGGTGCCATTGACAGCGCCCACAGTCCCCAGGGTGCCACCAAAGCCGTGGCACGGGGCCACTGGAGAAGTCCCTGCTCCCTGCAGTGCCACCAAGGGTCCCCAGCATGCCATTGATGGTCCCCTTGGTGCCACCAAGGGTCCCCATGGTGTCATCGGCGGTCCCCAGGGTGCCACCAAGGATGGGCATGGGCCACCGGAGAAGCCCGTGGTCCCCAC
>NW_009239254.1:0-342 GCF_000690835.1 Fulmarus glacialis | reverse complement strand
GGAGAAAGGCAAATGTCACACCTGCCTTCAAAAAAGGGCAAAAGCCACCCTCAGGAACCGCAGGCCGGCTGGCCTCCTGTCAGTCCCAGGTAAAATCAAGGAGCAAGACCTCCTGGAGCCCACGTCTGGGCACAGTGGGGAGAAGCCAGTGACGGGGAGCTGTCGGCAAGGATTCACCAAGGCTAAATGCCTGACCCACCTGACTGCCTTCTGCGACAAAATCATGGGGACAAGAGGAGACCAGCAGATGCCGTCTACCCCCGCTCTAGCCAGGCTTTCGGCGCTGTCTCCCCCAATATTCTTGTACCTGGGCTGTGACGTTACAGTCTGGGAGGGAGGACA
>NW_009239253.1:0-341 GCF_000690835.1 Fulmarus glacialis | reverse complement strand
GGAAAGGAAAGGACAGCAATCAGCCTGGGCTTAAACTGTGGCAAAACCTCATTCAGCAATAGTAATACCAAAAATTCCAGTGAGGCCACAGTACTACAGCTTGGATAAGCACAAATGCCTCCTGGTGACTGAGTGAGGGCTCTAGCTGGGTGCACAGTTTCACACACACGGTCTTCATTATTGAAAAATACCTTCAGTTCAGGCTTTTGAATAAAGTCTGTTCTTCCCTCCCTTAAAAACAAAACTCTTAGGGTTTTAAAAAAAGCAGATTTCCCCACCTTTTTCTGGAAGGAAGCAAGTTATGAGATGTCAGGTTCTCTGACATGCTATTTTTGTGAGGT
>NW_009239252.1:0-340 GCF_000690835.1 Fulmarus glacialis | reverse complement strand
CCCAGCCCCTGAGCAAGATGTTGGATCCCCACCATTGAGATGTATACTACTGCCCCCTCAAACTCTAATACGGGTGTGCGCAGCCAGCCCAGCCGTGAGGTAGGACGGTGTTTTGCTGGGTGGCGTAACTTGGGCAGATGGTTTCTGATAGAGCAGAATCAGAGACAGATCAACTCCCTGGCTGGACTTAACAACAGCTTTGTCTCTCTCCCACCAAGACAATGGGCGCAAGTCACAATAGCAAGACCACGTCACTGTTGTCCTTTTCTCTGGCCGTGCTTCAGGTTTATTGGCTGTGACCTACAGATACAGAGTGGAAAGGTGTAAGAGAGCCAGTCTG
>NW_009239251.1:0-341 GCF_000690835.1 Fulmarus glacialis | reverse complement strand
AGTTGCTGGCTGGGGTTAAACCGTGACATTTCTACACCACAAGAGCATGAAAATCCCCAATTCTTTACTTCTCCATAAGCCTCAAAGACTTTCAAAAGGTAAGTAAGTATTTGGTACTGCTTTTCCACTAGTTGGGAAAAGCTGTGGGATCACCATAATTTCTCTGAAATGCAGCAGAGGAGGTAACACCACTGTGTCTGCTCTTGAGTCCTGAGCATATTTCCTATCCACAGGAAGAACCAGCGAGAGCACTTGACCAGAAGCAGAACAGAGAAGAGAGGCACAAATGCACTAGACGCACATGAACTAGCTACTAGTAAAGCGGAAAACAAAACAAAAAA
>NW_009239250.1:0-342 GCF_000690835.1 Fulmarus glacialis | reverse complement strand
TTTGCCTTAAAATGAGGCGCTTTTTGCCATAAAATCCTTCTTTGGCCATGTTTATTTTTGACATAAAATGAGGCTTTTTTTGGCCATGAAATGAGGTTGTTTTGCCATAAAATGGAGCTTTTCCCCCTAAAAGAAGGGTCGTTTGCCGTAAAACGCACTACTTTTTTTTTTTTGGCCAGAAACCAAGGTATTTTTGTAGCGCGCGGCGACAGCGCAGCTTTTGGGGACAGAAGGGGGAATAAACTCGAAAACTTTGGGGTAAAGGAGCAAAAATAGTGATTTTTTTGTTGTTGTTTTTCGCAGCGGGGGCGGCGGTTGGCGGGAAGCGGGGGGGGGTGGGCA
>NW_009239249.1:0-342 GCF_000690835.1 Fulmarus glacialis | reverse complement strand
CCTCTCCTGGTCCCCATCCAGCACGTCAGAAGGCACCCAGGGGTGGGATGGTTGGGATGGGAGAGATGGAGAGGGATGGGGTGGGGAGGGATGAGGTGGCATGAGATGGATGGGGTGGGATGGATGGATGGATGGTTGGGAAGAGATGGGGTGAGATGGGTTGGGATGGAATGGGATGGGGTGGGAGGGTTGGGAAGGGATGAGGTGGGATGATTTGGGATGGATGTGGGAGTAGGGCAAAGAGGGACTCTGGAGCAGAGACCACCCAGAACAGCTCTGCCTTCACATGGCCTCCAGCCTTGAGTGACCCATCCCCACGCCCATGGCTTCCCGGGCCACAAT
>NW_009239248.1:0-341 GCF_000690835.1 Fulmarus glacialis | reverse complement strand
TCGGGGAACATGGAGGAATCAGGGGACACATCGGCCACCAATGAGCCAACCACCACAGTGACCATCCCGAGCTCGATTGTCACTACCTGGACAACGGGGAACACGGAGGAATCAGGGGACACGTCGGCCACCACTGAGCCATCCACCACCGTGAGCACGTTGAGCTCTACAGCCACTGCTGACATCACCAGCCCCACAAGTCCTAGTAGCTCTAGAACTACTATATCAGGCACCACAGCTCCAGTGACCACCCCCACCACCATCCCTACCCCTTCAACCACCCCCACCACCACGACCACCACTACAGCCACCACCAGTCCAGGTGAGTCTTCCTCCTTGGT
>NW_009239247.1:0-340 GCF_000690835.1 Fulmarus glacialis | reverse complement strand
TGGTTGTTGGTTGGTGCCACGAAAACATTGCCCAGGAAAAGGTGGGGAAAAGAAAAAAATAAAGGGGAAATCAACTGTTATGAGTAACTAGGAAAGCAAGAGAGAAAAGGAAGCAAATCATTATGCCATCGCCTACGTCATGCTTAGTCTGGAACTTAATCCTGGGTGCAGTCTTGTACCTCCAGACAGAGCTGAACCGAGAGAGGTTCAGAGAAATCCAGCAAGGAAGCTCAGAGGTTGAATGGCTTCCACAAAGGACCATCTGCGTAAGCTGGGACTCTTTAGCGGCGGACAGACACGGCCCGTAGACTGGCACAGGAAAGGTCTACGACATCCTGAG
>NW_009239246.1:0-341 GCF_000690835.1 Fulmarus glacialis | reverse complement strand
GCCACGCTCAGCCGGTGTCCACATGCCCAGCAGCCCGGGATGCTGTTGGTGGGGACAGGGACACAGTGGCCCGGGCAGGTGCTGACAGAGGTTGACCCTTCCTCTTATGTTGCAGGACTGCTGTGCCGTAGTGACCGCCGGCGTGCAGGAGACCACCAGACTGCTGGAGAACAAGTTCGATTACATCTTCTTCACTGGTACGTCCCGCGGGCCAGAGCAGAGCCCTGCCTGGTTTTTGTGCGATGAGGAAGAGGGATTCCCCCCGGACACCCCTCTGTGGCTTACCCTGCCCATCAACGTGAGACGGTGGGCAGCCTGCCTGCAACCAGGCAGGGCTTGCG
>NW_009239245.1:0-340 GCF_000690835.1 Fulmarus glacialis | reverse complement strand
TCACAATCGCAGTGTGGATTGTTATTTGTATTGTTTGGTTGATTTCGTTAGGAATATTTTTCTATTGTACTAAGGAAGGATGGATTGGAAAACCTATTTTTCTTCTCCATCACTATTGGGGTAATGGGATCATGGGGTGAATCCTCCAGTTTGGCTTGGGAGTTGATACAAGGATTTATGCATATTTGGAATCAGACAGATCAGGGGATATGTGTTGCCCTTCCCGGTTCGGCAGCAGAAGGATTCAGGTTTGCAATGATTAGTTTAAATTTTACAAAAATATTGGAAAACAAGTTAAAAGGTCTTAACCGAACAGGGAAAAACATCACATGGGGAATAA
>NW_009239244.1:0-338 GCF_000690835.1 Fulmarus glacialis | reverse complement strand
AAACCCATCACATTGAGATTTTCATATAAAACTCCAAGCTTTGAGAAGAAAGTATTCCTGATTCCTTGAAGATTACCATACTCGTTAAGGTATCAAGTACTTCTTAACAAGATTCTTAAGATTTTAAACCTAACTTTTTCCAAAAAGTTCCTTCATGTGCAGATGTTCACCGATAACATGTAACGAGAAGAATCTCTGAAACACTTCTTGGAGAGCTTCAAATGATGTGCTTCTCTCAGAATAGCCGCTGTGATACAGGAGATGCAAAAATTGACCACAGTCATGCTCAAAAGCAAGACTCTAGGCCTTGTGGAAATTCAGAACAGTGCTGCTTTGTT
>NW_009239243.1:0-341 GCF_000690835.1 Fulmarus glacialis | reverse complement strand
CCCCACACCCCACCCGCCGCTGATGCCGGACCTACAACCCAACTGCTGATGACATCCAGAGGCCTGACAACGCAAACATCACGGGTGACACGCCAACGACCATTGGTGGCACCGGGATGACCAACGCCTCAACTTTCCATTGACGGCCTTCGGAGGACCTACAACCACACTACCACCCATGACGCCTGCAGCGTCTCCAACCTCGCTGCCGGGGTGGGCGCGGTTGGAGGACCAATGGCCCGCCTCTTGTTGAGGTGCTTGGAGGACCAACAACCCAATCGAAGTTGACGAAAGACCTACAAGTCTTGATGAAAGACCACCAACCGTTGACCAAACACCAC
>NW_009239242.1:0-341 GCF_000690835.1 Fulmarus glacialis | reverse complement strand
CGGAAAGCTCGGCTCAGGCTAAGTTTCTTCAGCAAAAAAACCCCAAAACCCTACGGATTTTGCTTTGGCTAAATTGATCCTGGCGAATTCCCCCTTTCTCCCAAATCTCTGCCTTGCTGTCAATAGTTATTCATTCCCTCCCGCCAACCCCCTCCTTACGTGCGCTGGAAGAGACAGAGCTCAACTTTCAGACCACGAAAGCAAGCAGGACCACTTTCAAAAAGCAGGACACGTTTTAAAGACCTACCTACAAACCCCAAATCACCCCTACTCCCAGGGGTAGGAACGGCGCTGCCCCCCAAACACACCGTCAAACCCGCTGGACGGACGCTTTCCTACTC
>NW_009239241.1:0-341 GCF_000690835.1 Fulmarus glacialis | reverse complement strand
TGCGGCGGTGGGAAAGCTTTGTTCACCCAGTTGAGCGTGCAGGATGAAGAGCAAACTCCACTTTTGCCCGTAGTGTTTTAAGCCTGTTCTTGCCCGTGTCTCTTGCCTTGAGTCCCCGAGCTCTTACCACCTCCATAATTTCACTTCTGCCCGTGTTGTCATTTCTTTTTATCTTCCCTGGCTTCAGCTGGCTGCTTTTTCCCAGCTCGGCAACGACTTCACTTCCCCCTGCGAGAGCGGCACATGCACGCCTTGAGGAAGTCTCAGATGCTGAGGCTCAGTAATGGTTCCCGGTGTTCAGGAGAGGGGTTTTTCGTCCGTCTTTCCGGCTTCTTAGGTTG
>NW_009239240.1:0-341 GCF_000690835.1 Fulmarus glacialis | reverse complement strand
CTGGAGCTCCAGCAGAGATGTTCAAAGATGAAACCCAGCCCTGAGGAGTTCATGGTATAAGTCAGACACTTGGGATTTTAAACCCACCTGTTGTCTTTTGCCAGGCTCTAACCTGGCGAGGTCTGCAGGATGCCCAGCAAGGACTCATATTTGGGGCAGGTTGTTGAGAACTGCCCAGCTAGGCTCGCTGGATCTGACCTTAAACTTTGAGACTCCACTCCAGGAGGATATAAACTCACATTCTTTGCTGCTGGATTGCCTGGCCTTAATTTGATAATGTCATAGCAAGGGAGAAGTAAGAGGTGTGAGCTGATCTCCAGTGATTCTTGGGGATCTTTTCT
>NW_009239239.1:0-341 GCF_000690835.1 Fulmarus glacialis | reverse complement strand
GGAATTTGGGGCGAAACAGGAGGAATTTGTTTAAATCCAGCCTTCACGGCGATGCTGCGGCCTCGCAGGGCCCCCCCCCCAGCCCAAACGCCCCGTGTCGCGCTTCCCTCTCGTAAATAAACCGGGAAAAGGGGCGATTTTTGCTTCTTATTAAAAAAAAATCAGAATTCGCCACTTTTGAAAGCAGAAAAGGGGCTGAAATTTCAAAACCAGCGTCAGCGTTTCCCGCTCGGCGGCCGCGGGTCCCCCACGTCCTTCGTCCCACCACTCCCGGGGCTGTTTTGGGTCCATTTTGTGGTGATTTGGGGCAGGTGGAAGAGGGCACTGGGGGCACTGGGGGC
>NW_009239238.1:0-339 GCF_000690835.1 Fulmarus glacialis | reverse complement strand
TAACACCAGGACTCCCTCTTTTTCAGGAAGATCATCCGGAAAAAGGAGAGGCTCTTCACAGTCCTCTTCTTGATAAGCCTAGCTGTTCTCGGTGAGAATTCGTGCACTGTCAGCAGAGGCACGGGGTGCGAGCTTCAGCATGAGGCAGAGGCGGTGGAGCACCTGTGGGGCCCTTCCAACCTCCCAGCTTTGCGGGTCTGGGAGGTCCTGAGATGCTGGCTCCATGTGGGGGAAATGGGGCATAGCTGTGGGGTGCCAAGCGTGCCCGGGAGCCAGGGCTGTGCAGAGCCCCGAGGCCCAGGGAGAGGGTCCCTGCCTGGAGCTGCAACCTCTCTCTGC
>NW_009239237.1:0-340 GCF_000690835.1 Fulmarus glacialis | reverse complement strand
CACCACCACCATGCAGAGACATACTGGGAGCTGGGAACAGGGCGAGGATGGGGGAAGTGGAGGGAGATGCTTTAATCTCCAAGCTCCAGGTGGGGGAAATTCACCCCACCCAGCCCTTGAGAGACCAGAGGGGCCATCGTTAGCGCAAACGAGGCCCCAGCTGGGACCCCCCCGTGCCCCAGCCATGGGCTGATGCTCTGGCCCAGGGGTCTGCTCAAACTGGGGGAAAACAAGCCCTGCGAAATCCAAAAGCGCTTCGTGTTTTGTTGAGAGTTTCACCAACGGGGCTGGAAAGGGAAACGACCGAGACGGCCCCGTGCCGCAGGGAAAGCCCCGTCCC
>NW_009239236.1:0-340 GCF_000690835.1 Fulmarus glacialis | reverse complement strand
GCGCCCTTGTCCTCTTCCTGCAGCCCCCCAGGAGGGTCCCGGCTCCCAGCCCTACTCACCAGGGTGGGCTCCACTTCCACACAAGTACAAGCTAGGAATTGGGGACCGGTAGCCTGAGTAGGATGGTGCTGGCCGGGCAAAGTACAGCTGGTCCAGAGACATCCCTCCATGGAAGATGTTCTGCAAGCAGAGCCCTGTGTGAGCTGGCTGTGCCTGGCCCAGGGCTGTATGCCCACCAGCGCAGAGCTGAGCCCACGTGGCACCCACCCCACCAGGCAGCCCGAATATCCTTTCCAGGTCTGGTGGTGTCAGGATGTCCCTGCCGATGACAGATGCCTTG
>NW_009239235.1:0-340 GCF_000690835.1 Fulmarus glacialis | reverse complement strand
AAAGGACTTTGGGTTTGAAGCTCTCAATTTTGTGTATGAATCTGAATGCCGCACAAGACTCTCCCTTGACTGTGAAGTCTGCTCTTCTGCCCGCAGTATTAAAACCATGACTTTCAAATACTTATTTCAGATTGATTGCGCAGACCTTTTCAGAAGTCTGTTCTCATGAAATGGTAAATGGCTGCTGCTGATAGAACAGAGAAATCGGTTTAGATTCCTTAATATGTTTATTTATCTAAGAAATAATCACTTAGATATATTAAGTTTTTTGTATGTAGCTGTAATACCAGGCCATACAGACAAGTATTTCCTTAAAAGCCAGTAGCTGCAAACAGGTGAA
>NW_009239234.1:0-340 GCF_000690835.1 Fulmarus glacialis | reverse complement strand
TGTAAATAGGCAACATGCAAATGAGCCCCGGGTAAATAGGCGACTGTGCACATGAGCGGCATGCAATTGAGATGCATGCAAATGAGACGCATGCAAATGAGCCGCGTGCACATAAGCGACATGCAAATGAGATACACAAGTGAGCTGCGTGCAAATGGCTTTATGTAAATGACGCCCTGCTCCCAATGCCCGTGTGGCATGCAAATGAGCGATATGCAAATGTGAGCGGCGTGCACCACCTAAGCAGGCAGTATGCAAATGTCGGGGTATGCAAATGAAACAGGCAAGCACGCATTATGCAAATGCCCGGTATGCAAATGCCCCGGCTTCATGGGCGCCA
>NW_009239233.1:0-340 GCF_000690835.1 Fulmarus glacialis | reverse complement strand
ATATCCCCTCCCGGGCAACACCGCCCAAGCACAATGCGTTGATGAAGAAGTAGTAAACTGGTAGAAAACACTGATGAAAGCTTTTGGAAATTCTTTGTCTACGCCAACCTCCCGTGCGTTCCCATCGTTGTCCCCTCCTGCGCCACCACAGCGTCGGGCTCAGCAGGTTCAGTGGCTGGGGACAGCGAAGCCCTTGGACACCTCCCCTTCCCGGCCTCCCCCCTGACGGGGGTCTTGGGGCTGCTGGAGGGGCTGCAGGTGCCGTCCCGGCTCTGGGGGGCTGGCGAGGCCTGCGGGACTCTCCTCAGCCCGGCAGCGGTGCTGGGGGCCGGGCCACGGG
>NW_009239232.1:0-339 GCF_000690835.1 Fulmarus glacialis | reverse complement strand
AGACCACTGTAAATCAATCTGTAGATGTAGCAGGATTTTGATATAACTTCTCTGGTCAAAGACCAGAGACTGTCTAAGGCCAGAAGAGAGAGGCCCTGCTTGGAAGTCAGAAGACTTTATTTCCCGTTGGCTCCAGCACTGGTCTGTTCTCTGATTTTGAGCAAATCACTTCCCCTCTCTATGAATCTGTTTTCTCTTGCTGTGTAATGCAAATTGTGAAATTACTGGGATGGTAAGCTTTGAGGTAGCTCTTCTTTAATCAAAGGTCCTCTCAAAATCTGAAAGGTTTTTGTACTCAGAGATTCAGGCTTCCTGAAACTGGAAAGATTTACTTTGTAC
>NW_009239231.1:0-338 GCF_000690835.1 Fulmarus glacialis | reverse complement strand
AGCATGGGGTGAAAGGCAATGCTGAATTTACCCTCATTTTCTGCAGCACTGCAGCGTGCAGGCCCTTGCCGTCTGGTGCCCTGGGCCTCCCGAGATCTTTCCGAGCTGCTCCTGGCTCCTCTCCTTGGCAGGGCAGCCCTTTGTGCTCTTGGAGGACCCTTTCTCCTCCCCATCCTGGTGAGAAAATGAAGCTCTCCTGGAAGCTTATGTGCCCTCCATCAGCTGCAGGAGTGCTGCCTGTCTGGGCAGATCTCCTCCTGGAGATATCTGTGAGGAGAACACCTGCCCTTGGTATATTCTCGCAGCACACTGCGAGCTCCTTCCAGGCCCACAGCTTG
>NW_009239230.1:0-329 GCF_000690835.1 Fulmarus glacialis | reverse complement strand
CCCCCGCAACCGCATCTCGCTGCGGTGGGAGAGGGGGAGCAGGGGAGCTCTGCCCGCTGGGGGGGACAGGATAGAGGGAGAAAAAAGAAAATGGGAATGGGAAGAGTTGCTGTTAGACCTGGGAGCACTTCAGAGATGTAATAAGAGGTGAAGTGTTTATAACACAGAGCGAAATCCTCCGGTCTGTGTCTCGCTGGTAGGCAGATGAGAGGAGCTAAGGTTCCCCCCGGCATTAAAAGTCTCTCGTTTAATACCAAATCCTCATCTGCTGCTCTCAGAGATGCCACCGGGAAAACATGAACCATCCCGCGGCAGAGGGGAGCGCGGCC
>NW_009239229.1:0-339 GCF_000690835.1 Fulmarus glacialis | reverse complement strand
GAGCCTGCTGTCAACCAGCACCTCCAGATACCTTTCTGCAGGGCTGCTGAATACATGTGTATCTGCTTACTCATTATGGAAGTGGTTATGCCTAACTAGAAACTGAAGAGAACTGTTATTTGCAGATCTATTAAAATAATCCATGAAGTGTAAGTGGGTGGGTTATTTTTTTACATCATATACAATGGCTGATGGCCCATTCCCAAAACACACATGCACACGTGAGCATATTCTTTTCTGTATTTTTCTGGGTTTTCTTACTGATGTCACAGGATATAGATTTCCAAAATCTCTCACATTTACTAATAATTGTACTGGTTTGGGCTGGGATAGAGTTAA
>NW_009239228.1:0-339 GCF_000690835.1 Fulmarus glacialis | reverse complement strand
AGCTGACCCTCTCCCCTCTGGAAACAGCCCATGCATGAGGTATGCATTGCCAAAGGGGTTAGGCAAAGTGTGGGCCGAGAGGGGGGTGGTGTGTGTGTAGACAGTCGATCCCATTTGGTCCCAGGAAACCCCAGGTGCAGTTCTGGCAGAGTTGGGCTGTCGCTCCCCGCTCTGGAGAAGCCCCGTGTCTGCAACAGTGCTCCTCAGCCCAGGGGCATCCCCAAGGCTGTAGAGTTGCAGGATCAAAAGGGACTCCTGGAGAGATGAGGCTCGGTGACGAGCAGACCCTTCTTGGTTTTGGCTTTCTCCATTCTTCATCTGTCCAAAGAGAGCAGAAAG
>NW_009239227.1:0-338 GCF_000690835.1 Fulmarus glacialis | reverse complement strand
GTGGTATCCTGCCCGAGGTCTGGGCAGCACTTTTCCAGCAAAACCGGCATCTCCTCTACCCCGTGCTGCCCTGGCTGCGCCGCGAGCTGGAGGCAATATATGAGGAAGAGTGGTGGTTGGTAATGGCAGCAGAAAAGCTGATTGTGCACGCCCTGTGCTGCTATGGGCTGGTCGAGGAGGCGGTGGTACAGCGGGTACAGCCTGGCCTCGAGGAACATACAGCACCGCTGGTCCATGGCCTCATCAATGTCATCATGTACCGGTGCAGTGAGGAGGCTTGGAGGCTGCTGTGCTCCTATGCTGCTGGACAGGAGGACGCCAGCCCTGCAGCCAGCCCC
>NW_009239226.1:0-339 GCF_000690835.1 Fulmarus glacialis | reverse complement strand
CCACCCCCCGGGGTTTGGCTAGCAGCTGACGGAGGGTTGGCTACCTGCAGGTCCTCTGGCTGGTGCTCGGACACGGTCCGTGGCAGGACCCGCGCCTACAAGTGCAGGGCTGAGGGTCCGGGGAGGGAATTCATCCCACCAGCCCGGCTGCCCACGCCCAGCCTGGACACCCGTGTTCCTCGTACCGCAGCTGCTCTCCACCCTCGGGATGCGCAGGATCTGGCACACCCAGCGCTCGAGGCAGGGCCCGGGTCCAAACCTCGCTGCTTGGGCTCCCGGCATGCGTGTTCAGGCACTTGACAGCAGCTGGAATTTTTTTTTTTTTAATTTTTTTTTTTT
>NW_009239225.1:0-338 GCF_000690835.1 Fulmarus glacialis | reverse complement strand
GTTTCCGACCACCTTGGCCCCCAAGCTGGAACCGTTTGGCCCTTTCCGGCCTGTTTTCCCTCAAATATTGGCATTTCTCTGCTTTTATGGCCATTTTTGCCTCAACTCTGGGGAAATCTCGCCTTTTATGGCGAATTTTGCCCTGAATCGGAGCATTTTGCTGCCTTTTATGGGCGTTTTGGCCCCGTAACGGGGTTGTATTTGCCCTTCCCAGCTCTTTCAGCAACAAAGTATGGGAAGGTTTTGCTCTTCATGGCCGTTTTGCGCCGAAAATTGGGATGTTTTTGCTGTTTAGGAAGGTTTTTGGGTGCGGGAGGGAGGAGCTCGGCCTGTGGCCG
>NW_009239224.1:0-339 GCF_000690835.1 Fulmarus glacialis | reverse complement strand
GCAACGGGGACAGACGTGCAACGGGGACACAGGCGTGTGATGGGGACGTGGACACGCGATGGGGACACGGGTGTTCAATGGGTCATGGGTGTGCAGTGGGGACACAGGCACGCAGTGGGGACATGGACATGCGATGGGGACACGGGTGTGCGATGGGGATGCAGACACGCAACGGGGACATGGGCATGAGATGGGGACACAGACGTGACGGGGACGCATGATGGGGACACAGACACGCAATGGGGACGTGGGCACGGGATAGGGACACAGACATGGGATGGGGACACACGTGATGGGACACGGGTGTGCAACGGGGCAGGGACATGCGATGGGGACAGG
>NW_009239223.1:0-337 GCF_000690835.1 Fulmarus glacialis | reverse complement strand
TAATCTTTGTTTTCGTCATCTGGGTTTTGTCCTCTATATAATTTGTATTGCTTTGTTTTCATTCATTGTGGCTTGTGAAAGGGGTTTAAAGAAAAAATCTGTATGACTTAGGAGGGAAAATTCCAGGAACAGCTAAACTGAGTGATGCTCCTGAATCACAGAGATACTATGAAAACTCCAACTCTTAATTCCTAGCTATGTTTTTATAGTAAAACCTGAAAACATTTGCTTCAGTTGGGATGCCGGAATTATTTTAAACTTCCTGAATACTGATCAAAAATCAATATGTAATTATCATTTTCTTAACAATATAGCAAGAAATCCCGGTAAATAACAT
>NW_009239222.1:0-338 GCF_000690835.1 Fulmarus glacialis | reverse complement strand
TGGGCTGGAAGACATTACAACAGACAAGATTCCTTGACTGGAAAGACGCTAGTGTTAGGACAGAAAGCTGTGAAACAAATCAGAAGATAAGGTTGTTTCTGTTCTTTCTGTCACAGAAAATCATCTGAGGTTCATAATTTTTCAGCCTTGGTGTTTCACCTTTACTTGTGGATCTACCTTTAACCATTGCTAGCAACATTACAAATTACAGAATATACAGAGCACTTTAATAGGAAATTTATCATTTTAATCCAGACTTAAACAAATTCTGTATATATCCCTCAATAACTAGAGAATTCCATCATTAAAGCACCTGAACAGGAAGGATACCTTCTCAA
>NW_009239221.1:0-338 GCF_000690835.1 Fulmarus glacialis | reverse complement strand
GGATTTAGCTTTGTTATTCTTAATTATGCTGTTCCCGTGGTTTTGGTGTGCTCCAGGAGCCTGTGCTGAGCAGGGAGAGCATGGCGGGGTGTGCATGTCCATAGGCAGCAGAGCAACGTTGGAGCATTTGGGATGTGTGAGGCAGTTTGGTTTTGTGCAATGAAGATGTGAGCTGCGTGCTCCTTGCAAGCTGCTCAGTGGCGAACTCGTTCACACCATCGATACTAGGTTTTGCTTCTCAACATCCATAGCAAGAGGTGCTGGCGTGGTCACTGCACTTTTCTCACTGAGAAAATAATTCCATGGAGTGCATTTTACCTCTGACAGCAGAAGTTTAG
>NW_009239220.1:0-338 GCF_000690835.1 Fulmarus glacialis | reverse complement strand
ATTTGTGTGGGAGAATCTATCTAGCTGATAGCTGTATGCCTGGCTGCTGTGACTCCATATTTAACAGTGCGATTTCTTTCATCCTCCCAGAGAAGTGTTCTTGTACTTGTTGAAGGGTGAAGCAGTAAGACAAAATGTAGCAGAGATAGGATAGCTGTTTTCTGTAAGAGTGAAATGTTGACAACTTGCCTAGTAACAAAACTGCCTTGAAAGATGCCTATTGCCATCCGCTCAGCACACAAATTGGGAAGGATGTTTTGTCAGGGAATAGAACAATCTTGCCACTATCTCAGCTGAAGCAAATGACTTTTTAAAGTCAGGTTATTAAGTTCCAGGTT
>NW_009239219.1:0-337 GCF_000690835.1 Fulmarus glacialis | reverse complement strand
AAGAAGGTCTTCCCCTTAGCAAGTCAATTGAAAAGTACACAATAGTAGATTAGCAATGGAGTAAGGTAAGTGACTATTACAAATCTATGATGTGACTAAAATGACCACTTTGGAAATAGCATTGATGTAATTCTCCTGTTGTGTCTTCGTATGATTGATGAATGAGCGAGGTACGTTATTTCATGGTAACTTGTCCTCAAAAGAACCAAAAAACTGCTGTCTTTTGGCTGCTTGTGATGAAGAGTTCTGTTGCGTGTGAAATCAGTATTTGTGTCTAATTACAGGCTGTACTCTTTAGTGGCCTTTGTACCCTTTTGGCTGAAAAGGGTGCCTAAGC
>NW_009239218.1:0-337 GCF_000690835.1 Fulmarus glacialis | reverse complement strand
ACAAGCTTACCAAATGGTGAAGAGAGCTTTGAACTAGGAATGGCTGAGGAGGGAGGTTACGACCCACAGTCAGGGGAGGAGGCGGTGGACAGGGGTGTAAAGCAAAGGGTGACAGGCGAAGGGAACAAGAGGGACCTCAGGGATGATGGAGACACCTGCCTCAAGTGTACATGTGCAAACGCTCACAGCCTGGGAAACTCAAAGGAACTAGAGCTCTGCATGCAGTCACAGAAAACATTGTTGGAACGTGGGGGACGGCTCGCATGGCTGGAGTGCTGCGGTGCACGGATGCAAGCTCTTCAGGAGAGGTGGGGAAGAGGAGGAGGTGGGGTGCCTC
>NW_009239217.1:0-335 GCF_000690835.1 Fulmarus glacialis | reverse complement strand
TTTAGCAGTATTATGACGCTCTCTATGAAAGGGACAGCTGAGAAAAGCCATTCTTCAACTGCCATGGTGAAGAGCCTACTCTACAAATTTTGGATGAACACAGTAGTTTCATGTTCCACAAGGTCTTGAAGGAGTACATTATGACATGGCATGCAGGCTGTCTCTCCACAGCAGTTTGTTTTAAGGCAAAATGTAATTTCACCATTATACATCCAGGGCACCATTCATTTAAGCTGTCATGCGCTGTCCTGTCCAAAATGACATCCTAGGCTTTCTATAGTCAACAGAGACAGTTGTCCCTGAGAGTTATATCATAGAATCATAGAATCATAGAA
>NW_009239216.1:0-339 GCF_000690835.1 Fulmarus glacialis | reverse complement strand
GGGGGGGGGGCAGGAGCTGCCTCTGTGTGCATCCAAGGTGCCTGCTGCTATTTCCCCTCCAAGGGCCTGGGGTGCGTTTAGGGTGTGTGATAGAGGCTGACCCTGAAACCTTTTGATGGTCTGTCTTAGGAGAGTGGTTTTTCTTAAAAAGCAGACCTGGCAGCTCGTCAGGGTGCTGCTGAGCCCGGCCAGCCCCGTGGCCTCCCTGGCCATTTGCTTCGCTAGCCCCAGCTCTCTTTTGGCTTTTCATTTTCAATAATTAATCTCCATAGCCGTTAGCCAGGTCGGGAGAAGCCACCTGGTTGGGGTGTCCGGCTCCTGGCAGAGCTGTCACCCGCT
>NW_009239215.1:0-334 GCF_000690835.1 Fulmarus glacialis | reverse complement strand
ATGATTCTATGATTCTATGATTCTTTTCAGGCCTTCAGTTCCACATAGAACAATACATCTTTTTAAAAATCTCAAGGATTTACTTTTCCCTAGGAATTGTTTGCAGGTGAAAGACAGGTGTTCCTACTCTGACTCCATGCCTTACTTCATTTCCTCTTCAAACTTCTGTTTGTAATTACAACTAACCAAAAAATAAGACTATGCAGGAGGTTCTCATCAGCTGGAAGACTGTGTCCCAGCCCCAGCTGAATTCCTTTCAACAGACCATTTTCTTCTTGACTAGTTGTCACAGATATTTTGAACAAAGATCTGGATAATAATAATAATAATAATA
>NW_009239214.1:0-338 GCF_000690835.1 Fulmarus glacialis | reverse complement strand
AACCCAGCACTTTGCTGAAAAGAACCAGTTTTATAGAAACATTTTAAGATAACAGAACACATTGGATGAGATAAGCCACGTCAGGGAAACCTTCAGAAAGGTTATCAAATTAAAAGCAAGAATCAAAAGGCAAAAAATTGAGGAGAGGATTGCAAACCAATAACCAGAGCCACTTGCTCTGGAATGACCTTCTGGAGCTGCTGTAAGAAAGCCTTGATCTGTGCGCCCCACAGGTTGTATTACTGGATACACGGCTAAACTCTGACTACCCTTATCAGTACAAAGCGTCACAGCGGGAGCTTCTCTTCCGGGCACTTGATTTGAGCCAAAAAATCTTT
>NW_009239213.1:0-338 GCF_000690835.1 Fulmarus glacialis | reverse complement strand
CCCCCCACACGCTGTCCCACGCCTGACACAGTCACACCTGACACCCATCATGGCACCCAATGCCTGACACGTCTCCCACCCAGGAAGGGGGTGGACCTTGCACTAGGGGGCGGGCCTTGCACCAGAAGGGGGCGTGTCCCCGCTGTGGGTGGGCTCCCCGATTGGCTGACGGGATTGTCACCTTTGCTGCGTGACTTGTCCTGGTCAGAGAGATGTTCCGTCCTCGTCTTGGTGACCAGCTCCACGTTGCTGGCGCTGTACACCTGCCGGGAGACAGGATCAGTCCCGCCGGGCACCGGGGGGGTCCCCCGGGGTCCCCCCCATCCCCCTGCCGTGCC
>NW_009239212.1:0-336 GCF_000690835.1 Fulmarus glacialis | reverse complement strand
AGAGGCCCCCTGCAGCCCCCTGCCAGCACCTGGGCATGGAAGGGTCCTGATTATATCCAGAGTTTTAACATTATTTCATAATTGGATGTTGCTGATATGTTGCTAAATAAAGATGACACAAAATACAGGGTTTTCTACCTCTACGTTTACCTGTGGGAACTTGGAGAATTTCACATCAGGACATGGTCAGCATCCCCTCACGTGTATTTTATCTATGGAGGGATGAATATGAGAGCTTCTAATTACTCTAATTTGAGGAGAGACTACTGAGCAGCATACCATTAAGCTACAGAATGGGTTTTCTTTCTGATTATGGAGCGGTTCGTTTTGAGGGCG
>NW_009239211.1:0-337 GCF_000690835.1 Fulmarus glacialis | reverse complement strand
TTTTTTTTCCTGACTAGCTCCAGTGGCAGAAAGTATTTATCGCAGGGAAACCAAGGAAGCACAGCTTCAGCTCAGACCTGTGCAGACCTACCTCACCTTCTCCTGCACGTCCTTTCCAGCAGCTCAGGTTCATACCACACGGCTTGCACCACGGGTGAGATCACTGCACTAACTGAGCGGTAACGTGACTGAAATACCAACTGCAAGAGTTATAGCACTGCTGCTCAAACTTCTGAACACCAGAACATGACTTCTAGCTGACTTGAAGAATTGAGGATACTAGAATGAAAAGAAAGATATCTCAGGTACGTTAAATAAACTGATGAAAGTTTTGGCC
>NW_009239210.1:0-338 GCF_000690835.1 Fulmarus glacialis | reverse complement strand
GGAGGTGTCTGCACCTCTTCTTCCTCCTCTTCCACCTCCTCCTCTTCCTCCACGTCTTCCTCCATCACGTCCTCGTCATAGTCCTCGTCCCCAAAGTAAAGCTCTCCCCCGACCCCACCGTCCCACATGTCCTCCTCCACGGGATCTTCCCACAGGTCGGCGTCGTCTTCTTCCTCACTCCACATATCATCTTCCTCCTCCTCCGCACCACCGTCTTCCTCCTCCTCCTCCTGCTCCACATCCAGCTCATCCTCATCCAGCTCATCCTCCTCATCCTCCAGATCCTCTTCCAGCACGTCGCCCATCCCCACCTCTCCGCCGCCCACCGCCGCGGCCCC
>NW_009239209.1:0-338 GCF_000690835.1 Fulmarus glacialis | reverse complement strand
GCCGACACAAGAGAGATCTCAGGAACTTAATGCTTTATTGTCTCATGGGCACCTCATGGGGCCAAAGCAGAGCCTGGCGCGTCAGGCGGAGGCAGCAGGGAAGCCCAAGTGATGTCCCTTCCCCGGGGAGCAATGGTCGTGGAGGGCAGAGGAGGGGGTTTGCAGCCGGGCAGCCCCGGGGCTTGCAAAGCTTTGGGGAGGCTGGAGGGAGCTGGTCCATGTGTGGCCTTTGCTGCCGGAGCCAGGGACACGCCATCACTTCTGCTTCTGGGAGGGCAGCTGGTGGACCTGCTGCTGCTGCTGCTGCTGGCAGTGGACCTGTGGCTTCCCGTGGCAGC
>NW_009239208.1:0-338 GCF_000690835.1 Fulmarus glacialis | reverse complement strand
ACCACGCAGCCCATCCTGGTGCTGATCACGGAGTCATCACGGAGCCATCATGGTGCTCGTCACTGCAGCCACCATGGTGCCCACCCACCCTCGCCCACCCCGGCATGGCATGGTGGGGGGGGTCCGTCCCCATCACCTGGGGGTGTGAAGGGTGCGATGGCAGCAGCGTCACCCCACGGCCGTGGGGCCAATACAGCCCCACCAGGGCCACCCCACGGATGGCAGGGCAGCCTTTGCCTGGGGGGGGGCAGGCCCTGTCCCCTCCTGGGGACCCCCCCACCCTCCAGCCCCACAGCAGGGGGACGGTGCTTGACCCCCCCAGCCCAGAGCAGGGCCAG
>NW_009239207.1:0-337 GCF_000690835.1 Fulmarus glacialis | reverse complement strand
TGTGAATCCACCTAAATTTTTTGCACCTACATCACTCAGTCCTTTGCGGGGTGAAGAACAGGAAGGCCATTTGGTGGGGACAGTGTTGTGCTGGGGAACGGGTTATGCAAACATGGGAGCTACACATGCACTTGCTTAAGGTGACAAATTTCAATGCATTGGAATGTTTTTAAACCCATCTAGGGCAACAAAAAGCTGCTTCAAAGTTGGGGTCTGCAACAGCAAAGAAAGGGTCCCCCAGAGAGTGTCAGCGGTCAGTGGTTCTTCTGCAACCAGGGAACGTGCCTTGCTTTGCAGTGTGCCCGATTATCATAGAATCATAGAACCATAGAATAGT
>NW_009239206.1:0-337 GCF_000690835.1 Fulmarus glacialis | reverse complement strand
AGAGTGTTAGAAAAAAATTGTGAAAATAATTGCTTCCCACTAGTTGGATCACAATGACCAATTTCACTGTCTCTTGCATGTCTGGTAACCTCCAAGATACAAGTGTCAGCATTCATTAGCTATTGATGAAAAATGAATGTTTCTCCCGGACAATAACAATACAGAATACAACATTTCGTCACTTCCTTAGAGAGAATGG
This sequence comes from Fulmarus glacialis, assembly GCF_000690835.1. Lineage (NCBI taxonomy): Eukaryota > Metazoa > Chordata > Aves > Procellariiformes > Procellariidae > Fulmarus > Fulmarus glacialis. The sequence continues at coordinate 138 of NW_009239206.1, read as the reverse complement.
CATTCATCGTTTTAGGACTAGTCACTTTGGAAAGCTGAACAGTAGGAAAGGCTTGCCTAGCTCGATCTCATTTTCTTTAAAAGGGTGTTGGAACCAATAGGTATAGTGTAACACCAGGAAGAGTGATTCTGATTACAC
>NW_009239205.1:0-337 GCF_000690835.1 Fulmarus glacialis | reverse complement strand
GATTTAGTCCCTTTTAAACAGAAATCCTCAAGAAAGATATGACAGAAATCCTGGAGAAAGAAGAGACCAGTGTTTGTGGAAGGGATTTGCTCTCATCACGGTTTGATAAGTTGGACAGATCAACAGGAGTTCAAGTGTCTGGGCAGTTTGGAAAAGGGCGACCAATCTAGGGTGAGGTGCACAAATCTGTTCTGCATGGGGCGGCGGGGGAAGTGGAGAGAGCCGGGGCAGGGCTCATTATGGACCTCAGTAAGGAAGGACGGACAACAAATGGCTTAATAAGACCACTGTTTTAGTAAGACAGGCTGAGAAGAGGAATCCAGATGCCAGGCACCCC
>NW_009239204.1:0-337 GCF_000690835.1 Fulmarus glacialis | reverse complement strand
TCAGGTTGGAAAGGACACCAGGAGGTCCCGAGTGCCACTGTCTGCTCAAAGCAGCATCACTGAGGACGTCAGACCATGTGGCTCAGGGATTTCTCAAGCCTGGTCTTGAAAACCTCCAAGGAGGCAGGCTGCACAGCCTCTCTGGGCAACCCACTCCACTCTGGACTGTCCCCATGAGGAAAAAACTTTCCCTTTATAGCCAATCTGAACTTGCCGTGTTTCAATATATGCCCACTGTGTCTTGTGTTGAGAGCCTGGCTCTGTCTTCCCAATGTGCAAGGTCATAGGTAGGAGAAGGCTGCTCTGAAGTGCCCCCAAAGCCTTCCCTTCTCCAGGC
>NW_009239203.1:0-337 GCF_000690835.1 Fulmarus glacialis | reverse complement strand
GAACGTGTGCAGCTCCTCCACACCCAGGTCAGGCACTCTGCTGGAGATTAATCCCATCAACAAGGGATAACAAAGAATACGATTGCTATGCATCTTGTAAGTGATTACTATGTAAACACTTGAATAGCCATGCTGTGATACGGCCAATCTAGCCAGCCACCCATGTCTGGTTTGCTGCTATGGCTCTAAAGAGGACTCCTGCATTAGAGACTTTCATAAACAATACTCACACTTTCAACTCTTGACGTGGAGGCATTAGGTCTAACAGTACAAATCATGTCTTTCCTGTTGCACAGAACACTAGCTTAATCAACACCAAGAAGAAGCTGGAAACGGA
>NW_009239202.1:0-337 GCF_000690835.1 Fulmarus glacialis | reverse complement strand
TTAAAGATTGAGCAGCCATTAGATGCAGGCCAGGGCTCAAGTGCTACAACCTTAGGTCCATCTGTTGATGATTTAGTGTGCTACCCTGAGAGAATGGAATCTACAGCCCAAGTGGAATCAGCTGAGCAAGTTTATGTCTTGTCAGGTAAGAAAGTTTGGGTCTTTGTGTCATCTTCCTGTTCCAGCTTCCAGCTCTACAGCTTCATCATTGGTCATTAAATGGAAAAGCACCTATGTCAGTGCAACGCAGGGTAGAGGTGACTTCAAAGAAACTACTCTACCAATGCTGTCTGCTTGGCCCCAGTGCACAGGTGTTAGATCTCTCTGCCGTCTGTTC
>NW_009239201.1:0-337 GCF_000690835.1 Fulmarus glacialis | reverse complement strand
GGGCAGCAGCCACAGTATAAATAAAGCACAGGCGAAATACAACCGATAGTCTACGCAAGAAACACTGGGGGTATTCAAAACGCAGGCTGGCTTTAACAGCAGCCAAGGCGGGGTGCTCACCACCTCGCCGCGGTGCCATTCAGCAGATTTCACCTTCCTCGCCTGCGGGTTAACGAAATAGAAAGGACTCGGGGAGGAGAAGGGTGAGGATGGCGGAGAAGGTAGCCGGAGGGAAAGGGGGGAGGGAGGGCAAGGAGCAGGAGGAGGAGGAGGAGAAGGAGGGAGGGAAGCTCCTTCCCGGGCGGGATTGGTCAGAAATTGCTGCAGCGGGGGCGCA
>NW_009239200.1:0-336 GCF_000690835.1 Fulmarus glacialis | reverse complement strand
ACTGGGACAAACTGGAGTGTAATGATATGCTCTGGAATAGCATTGGGACATACTGGGGTGGAACTGGGCTGTGTTGGAACGTACTGGAATAGCACTGGAATGCACTGGGAAACACTGGGACGCACTAGGAAGGCACTGGGGTGCACTGGGGTGGTGTTGAGATGCACTGGGACACACTGGGATATAGTGGAGTGGCACTGAGATGCATTGGAATGGCACTGGAACACATTAGGGTGACACGGGTGGACTGGGATGGTACTGGGAAGCACTGGGATACAGTGGGATGATGCCAAGATGAATTGAGATACACTGGAATGGCAGTGGGATGCACTGGAT
>NW_009239199.1:0-334 GCF_000690835.1 Fulmarus glacialis | reverse complement strand
GGTCCTCCCCTCTCCAGCAGTGACACATGTTGCTCCTGCAGACAACAACTTCTGCCTTTCCAAGGTGAGAGGGGTATAAGGTTCACCAGGGTCTGCACCTGGTGCCCAACCCCTCTGACACATCCTCCTGTGCAACATCTTGGGAGTCTCTCCTTCCTTGATGCCTTGTGCCTCCTGTCTCACCGATCTCAAGACCATGGTTGAGTTGGCCTCTCCTGGCTCCTGCACGTGTCTAGCCCCAGGCTCCTGTCAGCAGTCCCCAAGGCTGCAGCTCTCACAAACACAGTGGTCAACACCCCCAAACCCTGCAGACACCAACTGCCCCACTCAGCCC
>NW_009239198.1:0-336 GCF_000690835.1 Fulmarus glacialis | reverse complement strand
TTTTAAAACTAATCTTACTCAAAAATTGCAGCAAGTATGTATTTGCTGGCCCACTCATCAGTATTAGGAATAGCCTTCAAGAATTCTCCTCTTATTTCCCTGATGAACAGGGTAGCAATATGCAAACTTAGAATATCAAGAGAGGAATTTGCACAGCTCCCTTCATACTGGAAGCTTACAGGCAGACTCATTCTCTGTTCCTGCGAAGTAACTAGGAAATTTCAGTTACTTCAAAGCAAAAGCAGCTGTAACACCGAAGCAAAATGAGCTCTGCATATGCTCAGCCAAGCTCTGCTTTCATTACAGTGTAGGGCTGGTTTCAGTAAATACTGCTGT
>NW_009239197.1:0-336 GCF_000690835.1 Fulmarus glacialis | reverse complement strand
TTAAGTACATTAAGTGTAGTTGTTTCAAGTGAATATTTTAAAACCGTAAATAGGATTGTAACTAGTAACTATACGTTAACACTTTGGGTTGTAGAACTATTCTGTGCATTATTAATCAGCGAATACTTAGGACTATCTATTTATATTAACGATAATGCTATAGGAACTATAATGTTCGTACTTACAGGAGTACATTTTAGTCATATAATAGTTGGAGCTATCATTTGGTTCTATATCCAATCACCTTTCTATAGTCGAACCACTTATGTCCCTGTATCTATTCCTGGATTAGAATATCAACAGTCAACAATATTAAATATGAAGACTGAACCATTT
>NW_009239196.1:0-335 GCF_000690835.1 Fulmarus glacialis | reverse complement strand
TTTTATGAGATGCTGATCTGTCCTTGACCTGGCTTAATGCCTGCTATTAATTTTGGCTATGAAAACCTGCCGTATGGACACTGGCATCCCAAAAGATGCTGTGGCACCTGAAAGCTCCAAATACATCTTGGATTGGATTGTGGTACACACATGCAGCAGTTAATGAGATTAATGAATGCTATCTTTTGACTTTGGTCTATCTGCCAGGCCGTGTGCTACAAATATATACCCACTTAAAATGTTAAACTCTTTGCTTTCTAACATCTATTAGTGAGAGCCACTGACGGGTTTCTCAAATGCTGCAGTCCAGTGGCTGGGGTGTCTGTATGGGCTGC
>NW_009239195.1:0-336 GCF_000690835.1 Fulmarus glacialis | reverse complement strand
GTCCAGGGAAAAGCATGCCTACTCTGCTGCAAACATCTACATGCCTACAACCTGCAGAGGACCCCTGCGAAACAACACGCAGGAACATCCCCTTGGCCCACTCTCTGCCACGGCAGGCAATGGGAACTGTAAACTGGTGGTCCGGATGCCCGCCTGAGTAAAGTGCACGTACTCCTTTCCTATACATGTATTGAGCGTGGGACTGTGTTTAGGAGGTTTCTGGTAGAATTAGGGCATTGATCGCAGAGCTGCGGAAAGGTGGTGTAGGTCTCTGGATTGACTGTGAGAGCTGCTACACCTTGAGAGACGATTCCCCAGGGGCCGTGAGCTGTGAGG
>NW_009239194.1:0-336 GCF_000690835.1 Fulmarus glacialis | reverse complement strand
TGATCATCACTGGCTATAGGGCTTAATAAATCTTTTTCACCCATTAATAGATGGATAGATGCACCTCCACTATCTCCAAGCTCGCAAAATCCATGCCAGTATGCCTCCCCCACTCTTTTGCTGATAGATCTCTAAAGATTCCCTTAACTCTTTCAGAGTGTAAGTACATGTGACCTGCACTCCCCCATCTGCTTGTTCCTGCTGCCCTGCTTGTTTCTGCTGCCCATTCATTTGTATGAGGGGTTGTGCTTCTACCACCTCCCTGCCTTCTAAATGTGACACAAACTCAACCTTGGAGTCCAAGGACTCACTCCAGATATTTCCATCCCATTCCTT
>NW_009239193.1:0-337 GCF_000690835.1 Fulmarus glacialis | reverse complement strand
AACGTGGAGATCCTGCACGTGACCAAACCGGACAAGTACCAGCTGCACCTCCACGAGAGCTGCGTCCTCTCCCTTAAATTCGCCTCCTGCGGTAGGCACACCCGTCCCAGCCCCCTGGCTCTGGAGGCTCATGGATGCCTTCTCCTCTCCTGGCCACGTGTCCAAGGGCTCGTTGTGCTGGGGGCAGGCACGGGGCTCTGGTAGCCAGCCCGGTCCTGTGTGGATGCCTGTGGTATCTCTCGGAGAAGGGGCATCCATCCCTCCTGGAGCTGCACTCTCAGCTCTGTTGTCCCAGGACTTCCCTTTGTGTTCCTTAAAACAGCCCCTTGGTTAACGA
>NW_009239192.1:0-335 GCF_000690835.1 Fulmarus glacialis | reverse complement strand
TAGATCAAGATCTATAGGAAATATCAGGAAAGAAAATTCCATGGTATCTGCAAGATACATAAGAAGCCTATCTGCATATTGTCTTACACAAGCAGGTACTTTGCACAGACGTCTATGCTTAGAAATACATATCTAGGTATAAGCACATATATAAATTTTTGAATAGCGCCTGAAGTTGGTCTCCTAAACCTGTATTTAAAGATTGAAAAAAATCTGAAAAATATGTTCACATTTTTGTACTACCGAGCTTTCAGCAAGACTCCAAAATCAATACGAAATTCTGTCTGGCTCATGCTCGTGAAAAATTAGGCTTTAAGAAAAATCTAAATATTTTT
>NW_009239191.1:0-334 GCF_000690835.1 Fulmarus glacialis | reverse complement strand
GAAGCCTGGCTTACGAGACAAAGGGAAACCAAAGGTCACTTTCCTTCCCCAAAAACACCCCTACCAGGGAACTAGACACCATCTTTGCGCAGAGGCTGAGAGCAGAAAAACCTTGCAAAGAAAGCAGCCAAGCCCAGAGACGTTTGGGAGCGCGCGGCTTGCGGTATCACATCATGGCCACGACTTTTGGACGGTGTCGGAACAGAAGCGAGGAGGCAGGGAGGAGAAAGGAGCTAAAGGCACCCTCTAGTCTGGAAAACAGTTGTTAATGACGTTGAAGCTCATAATGTCCTCAGAGAAATCTCTCCTGTCTTTGTTCCCAGAGTATGTTCTT
>NW_009239190.1:0-335 GCF_000690835.1 Fulmarus glacialis | reverse complement strand
ACTGTGAAGTTGGTTTAGTTTAAAAACCATACATATTATTGTCTCATATTAACCAGAATACTTTTCTAGAAACATTTAAAGAACAAACTTTGTCCTATCACCTGTCAGCCACTTTTCTCTGCCGAAGTAGCACTATGATTTCTATGGCTGTGTAAGGAATTAAATGAGCTTTTGGACGTACAAGATTTCCTTCAGGTCTGAAAATGATTAAGAAAGGTCGTAATGTGAATGAAAGGGAAATTTGCAAAAAAGGATGCACTCCACTTTTCCTAGAAAGGGCACAGTTAATGAAAACTGAAAGGTAAAATTTTCTAAAATGGAGAAAGGAAATGTTT
>NW_009239189.1:0-335 GCF_000690835.1 Fulmarus glacialis | reverse complement strand
AACTTAAGAGACTGCTCAAGTCTGAGCAATAAATTTAACCTCTAAGAAACAACCGTGAACATTTAAGAAATGAAATCATTCCAGATATACATAACATATAAAGTCAGAAAACTCCCTATCTCCCAAAAACATAACATCACAATTCCACTTTTGTCAAAAAGCCATTGCCTCTTTGCAAAACGACGTTGCCCAGAAAAGACTGTGGCTTAAGGTGCTGCAAAGTTTCTCAAGAAACCATCTCTGTCCTAAAAACATGTAGATAGAGTAAGTAAATACTATGCCTCAGCACACAGCTATGCAGAGATCAACAATTATCCCAGTGAAAAGTAAAAAAG
>NW_009239188.1:0-334 GCF_000690835.1 Fulmarus glacialis | reverse complement strand
TTAATCCCCATTGCTTGTAAAATTTTCAGTCCACCTTTATCCCGTTCGCTGTCTTTATTTTTAATTTTTTTTCTCGTCTTTCCTTAGTGCGGTTGCTTTTTACAATTTCTGTCTTCATCTGTTTAGTTCACTGTTGCTATTTTTTAATTCTTTCCTGTCTTAGTCCCTTGGCTTTTAAAATTTTGTTTCTCTGTCTACTTTTATCTAGTTTGCGGTCTCTGTTTTTAATTTTTTTTCTCTTTGTCCTCTTTCCCAGTCGGTTTTGAAATTTTCTTTCTATATTTACTTTGATCAAACTCCCTATTATTATTTTTAATAGGTTTCTGTCTTTGTC
>NW_009239187.1:0-335 GCF_000690835.1 Fulmarus glacialis | reverse complement strand
GGCTTTCCTCGGAGGCTGGGAAATGCCGTCGGGCACCAAAACGGCTGTGGCCAGGCAGGGTACTCGCCTTGAGGCTTGCTCAGCTTTGCTCCCAGGAAAGTGGCTGAGTTTGAAACAGGGCACTGAAAGATCCCTTTGCTCCTGCACCAGCATCGCTGATGAACTCGTTAGATCGCCTGGTGTATTGCTGGTGCTAGGTGGCAAGTCTTCTCCTGCCTCCAGCACTGAGTTCTGGCCTAGAGAATTGAGTGTTTTTCTGTTGTGAGGCTCCCTTTCCTGTAGCTCCCAGGCAGCTTATTTCATGCTGTGGTTTTCTACAGATGTTTTGACCTTCG
>NW_009239186.1:0-335 GCF_000690835.1 Fulmarus glacialis | reverse complement strand
GGATGGCCCTGCCACCCTCATCCCTGGGCCCTGCCAGCAGGGACGGCCCCGTCCCCCTCGCCGCCGGGCACTGCTGGGAGCCCCTCACCAGCAGCATCTCCTCCAGGCGCTTGAGCTCCCGTTCCAGGGGCTGCAGCTCTGGGAACTGCCCCCGATAGTCGTCCAGGGCCGAGCCCAGGAGGCCGATGGCCTCCTCCAGACCGGAATCCACCACCTTCCCCCGTGGCACCTTGGGGACGCCGATAGGCAGCGGCGGGGCCGGGACGGGCCTTTCCTCCGCAGAAGCTTGTGCCAGCACCGCGGGGACCCCAGTGCCGCAGCCGCCTCGTGCCGGC
>NW_009239185.1:0-333 GCF_000690835.1 Fulmarus glacialis | reverse complement strand
CTGCTAGCTTGTCCCTGTTTTCTGGCTCTGGGTGCTGGTGGTCTGGATCCTGGGAATTTTAGTCAGGGGTGTGTGCAGGAGCACGCATATATGTAAGCGTTGGCAGAAGCGGCCACAATTCTGTGCACATACAGCGATGTGTTTCTGAGCCGACGCTCTCTTGCCCTGCTCTGATTTGGAGCATAGGCAGCACAAGCTTAGGTCTGAGAGTGGCGTAAGATGCCAGCAGAAGAGGCAGTTCCCCACTTTGCCGTTGTGCCAGCAGAAGCGTTTTGCGGTTAACTGGCTTTGGGAGGTGATCCAGGCTGCAATTAACCCTCTGGGAGAAAAGCT
>NW_009239184.1:0-335 GCF_000690835.1 Fulmarus glacialis | reverse complement strand
GTGTCCAGGGAGCAGGGGTGGCTCCGAGGGTGCTTTGTGCTGCTGTGTCTGCACCAGCCAGCGCAGGCAGCAGAGAATGTCCTGCCAGAGGCTCTGTGCAAATGCCACAGGCAGCCTGTCCTCTCTCTCGCTCAGGCTCGGTGAAACGCCTCGCCCCGAGCACGACGTCTGTGGTGTGAGCGTCCCAGGTGTCACCCTCAGTCCCAGCTACCGCACGGGGTGGCTTGTGAGCTGCACTGGGAGATGCCTGGGCATTTCACAGCTCCCCAGCAGTCTCGGTGCTGCTGGGGCTGCTTGTTCTTTGTGCTTGGGCAGCCTGTCATCTCTATTTAGGA
>NW_009239183.1:0-334 GCF_000690835.1 Fulmarus glacialis | reverse complement strand
TCCCAGCCGTCATCGCAGATGGTCCCCCAGCTGCCCTTGTAGTAGATCTCAACTCTCCCGGCACAGCGCCCAGGCCCATTCACCAGCCGGACTTGCCGGCTCCCTGCAGCAGCAAGAAACCCCAGCTGCCGTCAGGGGCTGGTGCCCACCCGGCCCAGAGTCTGGGGGCGCCCGCGCGGTGCCACTCACCCCAGCAGACGACTCCCACGTCCTCTGCAATCCCTGCCACCGGCGCACTCTCAGGCAGGGAGGTGTTGCAGAGGGTCAGGCTGGCCTCGTTCCCTGTGCACCGCACCCCTCGCAGCCCCATGGGGCCCATCCCTCTCTGAGGCTT
>NW_009239182.1:0-335 GCF_000690835.1 Fulmarus glacialis | reverse complement strand
GTCGTAGGGGAAGCCAGCGCATCGGGAGAAATGCGGTGAATGAAAATCGCTTCATGTGAGAACTGGAAAAGCAACACGGGCCTTCGCTGTGTAAGAATGTTACAAAACGAAAAGGGAGAAGACTCTTTAAATTCCACCATCATTATTTTAGTGTTGTTCTAAGCGCTCTGTAATTAACAGTCTTCTATTATAAATAGTATAAACCCCAGTGCTATTGGTATTTCGCTGTCACTGACCAGCTGTTGTTTTACTTAAGTCTGTGTCAAGCACCACGCACCTTTATAGAATCACAGAACCATAGAACAGCCCGGGCTGGAAGGGACCTCAAAAGATAT
>NW_009239181.1:0-333 GCF_000690835.1 Fulmarus glacialis | reverse complement strand
TCTCTTCATCAGGAGGCACATGGTGTTGATGGTGATGATTTCTTCCTTCTCACTCTTCGGGTTCACTTGAGTTTATTTCTCTATGTATGTTGTTTTTCAATGGTTCCCAAATTGGTTTTTTTCCTGTTCTCCTTGTTTTCTCTAAAATTGCCTTTACTTGAGTAACATGGGTCTGCACTCCTGCAGCAATGAGTAACTGACCACTGCGATAGGCTGGGACCTATGGTGTTGCCCTGGAATCAAAAACCGTTCAAGCCACACAAAATAAATAATCGTTATCAGTATAAATGAAAACAAATAGTTATCTGACCACTGATTGCTGTCACAGCCAAG
>NW_009239180.1:0-331 GCF_000690835.1 Fulmarus glacialis | reverse complement strand
CTGAGCAACAGGCATGTTGTAAAAATAATGACCAGAGAGGGAACCCCCGATAACTGAGTTCTGCTGTACAGATGAACCATCTCCGTAAAACGTTTTTCTCTTCGGATTATTTCTTTAGCATTCTACTTTGCTTTCTGCTGCGGTGCTGCAGTCTGAAGTCTGCAGGGACACTGAAATTCACCAGCCTGTTATTAAAGATGACTAGAGGTTAAAACTGACTGGGAGTTTTTAGAAACATTTTTGATGAAAAATGTCTATTCATATAAAACAACTCCTTTTACAAGAGGACAGTGGTTTCAATGAAATTTTATTTGGAAGGGGTTTCTTCTCA
>NW_009239179.1:0-334 GCF_000690835.1 Fulmarus glacialis | reverse complement strand
AGGAGAGGGCCCGGGGATGAGGGCTCACAGGCCGGGCCGGCCGGGAGGAAAGCATAAGGAGGGCACGTGGGGCAGGCGGGATGGAACGTAATGAGGGGTCCCCAAAAAGGACGGCTGGGTGCAATGAAAGGCAGGTGGCTAGCAGCACCTCTGGATCAGATCAGAGCAGCCGGAGAGAAGGGTGCCTGCCGCCCGGCGCCGGGGGCGGGCAGGGTCTTCAGGGACCCTCGGCTGGACCGGGACACAGCCACGCTGTTGGTACAACCTAAGCTTTACTTCCACCCGGACCCCCGGCAGGTCGGGCCGTGTAACAGCCCAACCGCGACCCGAGCCC
>NW_009239178.1:0-333 GCF_000690835.1 Fulmarus glacialis | reverse complement strand
AATGATGGTATTTTTGTGCTTTTACTACTGCTGCTCTTCGGCACGCTTCTGACTTGTGTTCTCCGTGGAAACTTAACAGAATACCTATAGCGAGAAGAAGAGGCTTTTTGCAGCTCGCAGGGAGTGAGAAATAATATTATGGATGCTCATGCTAAAAATGTTTTAATTCCCAGCTCTGAATAGCGAGTTCACATCTGACTCGAATATGAGATTACGGCAGCCTTAGACAGCATCCCAAAGAAATGAATACCAAGGGAGAGAGTGCTTGGCCTGTATCATACCGGTTCTTGGTGGAGTAATCGTTTTTCTGGTAACTGATTAACAAAAAAAAAA
>NW_009239177.1:0-330 GCF_000690835.1 Fulmarus glacialis | reverse complement strand
CATGCCCTCCCAGGTCACGGGGGGATTCACCAGGGAGGAGAGGGTGCTGGAGAGTGGCATGGGGACCCCGGACCAGCATCCCAACCCCCCAGCTCTTCCTTGGAGATATGAGACGTGATTGACGGGATTTCAATTTTTTTAGGGGGACAATTGGGTTCCAGGGCACGGCCAGGGCCATGAAAACAGCTCCCTTAGGGACATTTGCTGGTGCAAAAGCTCACGGCCAGCCCCACGCACGGTCAAAGAAGCAACAAGACAACCAAGGGCAGAGGGAGCAGGGCAACACCTTACGGCACTTCGCATCCAGACCCACGCGAGATGGACGTGGGG
>NW_009239176.1:0-334 GCF_000690835.1 Fulmarus glacialis | reverse complement strand
CTCCCCCATCCCACCAGAGGGGGAGTGAGTGAATGGCTGCATGGCGTTAAACCACGACAAACCATTTTCCCACTTCAAACATGCTAACAGATGCTCATAGAAAAGTTTCAAATAATACATACACTGTGTGAAGACATTATGATGCCTATGTTTACTATTAGAAAATTCATAAACAAAAAGATAAATTATTGATTTTTTTTCTTTAATAAATTGGCTACATTGCTTTAGATAGCATATCTACAATCTATTGATTATCCTGATAAAACATTATAATGGATTCAAATATACTAAAATGCTAAACATAAAAACTGGCAAGGAAGGAGAGGCGGTGGGG
>NW_009239175.1:0-332 GCF_000690835.1 Fulmarus glacialis | reverse complement strand
ATTGCCTTTGTAATCTGCTATATAATGCTGTCGGATGGCCAGCAATGGATTAGAAGCATTCCTACAGCTACTGTACCCACTAGCACAAGCTATTTTGGGAGAGTAGGATCTATCTGGTTTTCAGTCAAAAAAGCAGCAGGTTGGTTTGACCGGGATAGCAGTATTACAGGCATGTTGCACAAGAGCCATGTTGAGACGTGCTTCCATAGCACAAGGGTATTTCTGCTTTGGAAAAGCCCCTTCGGAAAGCACGAACAGGCTGCCAGATCCCCTGGCGTGGCACCTACTGCGTGCAGTGCAGGAAACCAAAGGATATGAGTCTGGCGGACCTC
>NW_009239174.1:0-332 GCF_000690835.1 Fulmarus glacialis | reverse complement strand
TTAAATGTTTGAGATTTATTTTATATGAAATCCCTTCAGTAGATTGTCCTTTGGTGGGAATGTATTGATTCCCCTGGAAGAAAGGCAAGCATGTATCTTTGGTGATTTTTCCCTTGCTCTCCCAGCACAACATCAGATTATCACAGGTGCGATTTACACATTTAAGCATGTGTACTGAAATAAATCTGACATTTTCATTATTCTGTGGAAAATCTAAAGCCCGTAAACAAGCAGAATATTGTTTGCATGAGGTTCTACAGAGTTTTCAGCTGTCTGAAGAAGTGAAGGAGAAATGTCATGGAAAACAGTTATAAATAAAGAAAGAAATTTGC
>NW_009239173.1:0-332 GCF_000690835.1 Fulmarus glacialis | reverse complement strand
CTGATGCTCTCCGAAAGGTCTTTAGGAAAAACAGATGGATTTTTCTAGGCACTGACAGACACTGCTGCATGTGTGACATCTGGACTCCGGCAGCAGAATGAGAGACTCCAGGGAAAGGTGGACAAATGCAGGAAAATGACCCTGTTGTAAACACCAAATTACTGCCCTCCAGCACTGGAGATGAGCTGGGTGCCTGCAGAGACATCAGGTATTAAACACAAGATCATGCGGTCTGGCCACAAATATAAAACAAGCCATAGAATTTTACTGTTCTGGTCACAAATCCAAAACATAGCACCTACCAGCTACGGTGAAGAAAATTAACTCTATCC
>NW_009239172.1:0-333 GCF_000690835.1 Fulmarus glacialis | reverse complement strand
GGCTCCCCTCCAGAGCCAGATCATTTTCTCTCCATTCTGCCAAATTTATTGCAGGAAAATGGGCTCCGATTTCTTTTTAATACTCGGTTGGGGAGAAAAAATACGCAGCGGGCAGAGCAGAGGGGAAGCGGTTTCCCAGGGCTGCTGGCCCCAGGCCCCCTTCGGCACGGAGGTGCCGGAGATGCCAGAGCCATGCCGGGGCCTGGCAAACTTTTTGGCACCTCGAATGGGGTCTGTGAAGCTGCCCCCAGAGCCCTCCCAGATGGATGACAGTAAATATTTTATTAACGATCACTCCGTGGTCGTTTCACTAATAGCTTCTATCAATGGCAA
>NW_009239171.1:0-324 GCF_000690835.1 Fulmarus glacialis | reverse complement strand
CACAGCACTAGGAAGAAATTTAACTTTATTCCAGCTGAAACCAGGACACCTTTTTAGCCTGCTGTCTATGGTTACAATGAATTCGTTGATCCAGTTTAAAACAGGTGGTGTGCTACATTTCATGCACCTAGAAACACGAAAGGCTGTTCTGTGTGTCTAAACAAATTACTAAACATCAGAGAATGTGGCTGAAGGTCTGCTCTGCTCCTTGCTATTTTTCTGGTCCTTGGACTGGAGTAGGTAACCCTTTCCTTCATTGCACCTGCAAAGTACATTAGGATTCCTGGAGGCACGTATAGCATAGAATCATAGAATCATAGAATC
>NW_009239170.1:0-333 GCF_000690835.1 Fulmarus glacialis | reverse complement strand
TTGCCCCACGCTCCCTTTTGCATCGCAGGGCTCCCCCTTCCCCACCTCCACCGCACCCTCACAAGCCTCAGGTCATCCCTCCCCTTTCTTGCAGCCTCTCCTTTCCCAGGCTGAACACTGGACACACAGCCGGTCCCCAAGTTTAGTGACCAACGGCATGAAGTCTACTTTGAAGCTAGTAGAGAGCTATGTACCCCAGGAGCCAGTGTTGGGTCCAGCCGTGTGTAATGTCTTCATCCACGATCTGGAGGACGGAATAAAGAGCACCCCCAGCAAACTTCTTTTTGGGAGGAGGGGCGGCTGCACCAGAGGGCTGTGCTGCCATCCAGAGGG
>NW_009239169.1:0-332 GCF_000690835.1 Fulmarus glacialis | reverse complement strand
TAAGGAATTGGCTGGATGGCCGCATCCAAGGAGTTACAGTCAAAGGCTCCCTGTCCAAATGGAAACCAGTGGTGTCCCTCAAGGGTTTGTACTGGAATCAATACTATTTAGTATCCTCATTAATGACATACTAAACTAGATTTAGAGGGGGAAAGGGATGGAGTTCTAAGCACTTGAGAAGAGCCAGGGGCTGCCGAGGCATTAGGAAGCAACAGGAAAACACCCGTGAATTGCATCAAGGGAATTAGGGCAAACTCCTCTAAAAGGGGGATGTGGCCGATAGCCCTGCTGAAGTGCCTCCATACCAATGCACGCAGCATGGGAAACAAACA
>NW_009239168.1:0-333 GCF_000690835.1 Fulmarus glacialis | reverse complement strand
ACAGAAATTGAAGTCAAAAGATAATAAAAAAGGACACATTTTAAAGTGAGACCCTAATGATTGTTTTCAGTTGCCCTTTCGTTTGTCCCTTCTCAGTCTTTCAATGTATTCAAATTTGATATTTAGAAACCTTTGCTCATTCTGAACTGCATTGTTTTCAGTATACTCTGTGCACCGAAAATACTCCATTAAGCTCTGATTCTTTATGTTTGCATATTCTGTTATAGAAAAAGTTAGTAGGAGAATTCCCAAGAATGGAGTCAATCAATTAGAAAGAGATTTTTACCAATCAGACAATTCAGAAGGCTGAGTTAGGAAGCTAGGAACAATTTT
>NW_009239167.1:0-333 GCF_000690835.1 Fulmarus glacialis | reverse complement strand
TCCCTCCTCCCTCTCCATCCCTCCCTCCCTCCCTCCTTTTCCCTCCATCTCTCCATCCTTCTCCCTCCCTCCTTCTCCATCCATCTCCCTCCATCCCTCCCTCCTCCCTCTCTCCATCATCCATCCCTCCATCCTTCTCTATCCTTCTCCCTCTCTCCATCCTTCTCCATCCTTCTCCCTCTCTCCCTCCTTCTCCATCTCTCCATCCCTCCCTCCTTCTCCAACTCTCCCTCCCTCCCTCCTTCTCCTCCATCCCTCCCTCCTTCTCCCTCCCTCCCTCTCCCTCTCTCCATCCCTCCTTCCCTCCTTCTCCATCCCTCCCTCCTTCTCCCT
>NW_009239166.1:0-331 GCF_000690835.1 Fulmarus glacialis | reverse complement strand
TGTGATAGATATACCAAAGGTGTAGGCCAATGATTTAAATAAAAAGCGAAGGAGGTAACATTTAGTCTTTGACTTCACAAATATGAAGCGTTTAGCCGCAACATCAGTTTAAGGTTCCCCTGTCAGAGAGATGCCAAGCGCAAGTGTAGGTGACTGTGGTACAAACTAGTTCAGTTTATTGCTCCAAGGAGTCTTTAAAAAATCCACTTTTTATTTTTACTGCTATTTTTAAAGCTAGAATATAGCATTGGATCCAGTCCCCAGTGTCGTTTATAACCTCAGTTTCGGGGTGCCACTGCTGCCGTGCGGAACCAGAAACCAGCAGCAGGAA
>NW_009239165.1:0-332 GCF_000690835.1 Fulmarus glacialis | reverse complement strand
AAGCAGAATCAATGTAGTACAATTTATAAGTAGTGTAGTACAGCATCTGTAATACAACTTAACTTACAATTTCTGATCACCTGGACCCTCTGCAGGTTGGGTCAAATCTTAATACGTGGTTTGCTGTATCAATGTAACAATCGTAATCTAGACTCGAAAATCACATCATAGAATACGAGTCACTCCCTCAGTCCTCGGAGAAAGCAGACGACAGTGGAGGCGTCCCTGGTCACCGGGGGGTCACGGGTTTTGCTGTCCTGGTGCAGGTTCCCCACATAGGACTTGTAACTGCTTGATTTTTACAGACAGTGCTCTGTGTGCTGTTATGCTTC
>NW_009239164.1:0-333 GCF_000690835.1 Fulmarus glacialis | reverse complement strand
GCAGCTAAGTCCCACACAGCCGCCCACTCGCCCCCGCACTCCCCAGCCCAGCTGCCTTACCCTAATGCTCACACACACATAGTTGTAGATACAGACTATCCTGCAGTTTAGATGGGGTTTATCCAACTCTATGCCTAAGTCTGCTGTTCTTTCTCTCCTGCTCAGGTACTTTGGCAAAGTGATACATGTTTCAGGAAATTAGCAATGAGTGAAATATAGCATTGGGGAGTATTCGAGTACATCATTAAAGGACAGCAATTGGGATCATGTACTACAGTTATTTTCCCTATTAGTTGGTTCTATTTTCAAAGCCAAAAGTCCACAGAAAACCAC
>NW_009239163.1:0-331 GCF_000690835.1 Fulmarus glacialis | reverse complement strand
CCCCTTTGGTCAGCTTACCTCACATTCTTTGGTTGCTATGATAGAAACAATTGAGAATTAACAAAAGAAAAACCCAACATTCTAAAACATGCCTCAGAAACCAAGGTCAGATTTTCAAACAGATGCAGGTACTTGCTTAACCAGTTTACACAGAGCCTAGAGCCAAGTACTGGGCATTGGTTATCATTTGGAGACAACCCCACTGAGCTTGCTAATGCCTCTTCACGTGCAGGACAATAAAGGATCATTTAGTCCTTTCCGAACCAAGCTGTCTGCTGTTTCATCACAACCTCAAGTAAGTAACAGCTTATTCTTTGAAAAAAAAAAAAAA
>NW_009239162.1:0-331 GCF_000690835.1 Fulmarus glacialis | reverse complement strand
TGCTGTGTCCGGTTCTGGGCTCCCCAGTAAAAGTGAGACATGGACATACTGGTGTAAGTCCAGCGAAGGGCCGCTGAGGTGAGAAAGGGACTGGAGCACGTGCCATCGAAGAGAGGCTGAGAGAGCTCAGATAATTTTTCCTGGAGAAGAGCAGGCTCGGGGGGTGTCTTATCAAAGTGTATAAATACCTGATTGAAGATGGGTGGGGTAAAGAAGACAAGCGAGACTCTTCTCTGCGGAATCCAGTGACAGGATGAGACACAATGGGCACAAATTGAAATATGGGAAATTAGAATGAAAGAAATGGTGGTGAAACACTGGAACAGGTTGC
>NW_009239161.1:0-332 GCF_000690835.1 Fulmarus glacialis | reverse complement strand
AGTCATTGGACACTCCTGTCCAATGTTTGAGCTGCTACCAGAAGTCCTTCTCAGCAATGAGTAAGCTGGGACACAAAGGTTTGCACTTGGAATGCAGACAGAGCCAGAGATAGAGCAGCAGCCTTCTGCTACAACATCAGCATCCATCTGCCTGCCTGCAGTTAATGGGCAAAAATGTTCATAAGGATTGGTGTCAAACAAGCCAAAAGAATTCATACAGATTAAGCCTACTTGTGGTAAAATGCAGTCTTCTCTTCAAGTCAAAGAGGTAACGAAAGTACCAGTAATAGATAAAATCCACGAACCATTCAGGCATTTCTTTTTTTTTTTTT
>NW_009239160.1:0-332 GCF_000690835.1 Fulmarus glacialis | reverse complement strand
GAAAACAAAGTGTATGTGCTTTACATCACGACTCATAAAATAAATAGAAACCAGAGATCATCTCCCTCTCCACAACAGACCGAACCCAGAGTCAAATGAGCAATTTCTTATTGCAAAGACTTATCTCTACAGCCCACCAGGCCACTGAAGTCTTTTGCCAGACTATTTGCTGGAAGACATCCTGCATTCCTCCCGTTGTGGAGGTGGCAAAATCTTAAGAGTATTTGCCAACTTTCTTTGTAGAATCTAACCTTCTTTGAATTCACCTGCTAACTTTCCATGCTGGACATATCTTTTTGTGATCAGGACATACACTTATCGTTTGCAGGAGT
>NW_009239159.1:0-331 GCF_000690835.1 Fulmarus glacialis | reverse complement strand
GTCCAGTGCCACAGGCTGCTCTGCCCACAGCAGCTTGTCTGCCCTGAGGCCTCTCCTGGGCACCGCGAGGTCCTTCCTTGGTGCGGGGAGTTCAGATCTGTCTCCGGGGGTGAGAGGGACCGCAAAAAGACTGCCACAACTCTTTGTCCTCCGTGCAGACCCTGGATGCCATGGACATCATGCTGCGGGCGTTGGTGCTCAGCTCTCCTGCCTCCGGCTTCACGGAGCTGCAGACAATCTTACAGGTCTGGCATTGGCAAAGAGTGGGGTTCGCTGTTCTTCACCCTAGAGGGAAGGGAGTGCCCACTCTTGAGTGGATGGTCCCCACCCC
>NW_009239158.1:0-332 GCF_000690835.1 Fulmarus glacialis | reverse complement strand
TGGGCTGGAGGACAAACCTAAGGAAATATCTCAGTCTAACAAAACTCCAGAAAACGTAAAAAAATGCTGAAGCCTTGAGAAACCTCATACAAGTGCAGGGGGCTGCAATCATATTAAATCACAATTAGAGCTTATTATCGGCCACTAATGAGAAACCTTCCACTTGTAACACACTGGGGAATGCACAACACTCAGCAAATGCTCCTTAATGTCTGTGACTAGGTGGTAACAATCCAGCCAGCAATGGCAGACTAATGGTCAGAGTGGCCCAGCTCTGTGGACCTGAAGCTCGGTCCCCATTGCCTGCTTCCTTCCGTCCTTGCTAGCTACTG
>NW_009239157.1:0-331 GCF_000690835.1 Fulmarus glacialis | reverse complement strand
TTCATCAATCCAATGGCATTTATCAAGCTGCAACTATGGCTTGCACATTAGCAGGGCATTTGGTAAAAGATATTTTAGTCCAGATTTGGCCTGATACAGAACAGGCAATAGAAGTAATGGGCCATTAATTTTATTAGAGAGGGAAGGTCAAAAGGGAGACATTAATCCACATGTCATTTCAAGTTACTTTGTGAGTGACAAGAGTATTCTGAGTAGAGCCAAAGAAATATTTTGGGGTAAATAACTGTATTTGCCGGCTCAGGCCAGTCTCCCACAAATCTGTAACCAGATTCCTGACAAATGCCTGTGTGACACCTCACCATACACCTCA
>NW_009239156.1:0-331 GCF_000690835.1 Fulmarus glacialis | reverse complement strand
CTTCCTGAGCTAGCGAGAGCATGACTGCCCTCAGCTAAATCCACCCGAGGCGGTGTCAGGTTCGAGATTTGAGGCGATGTGAAGCTAGGATGAATGTTTCATTAATTTAACACTCTGTAAGTTTGTGTAAGCTTGCACAAAAAAAATAATTGTATATAATTACACTTAAAAGAGCAGGAATTCCCAGCCTCCACTCTTTAAAGGTCAGGTATGACGCTACCTTTGCCACAAATAATGCCAGCTGAGAAGTAAAATACCTCTTGCTGAACGGTGGATGCAGCACAAGATCTGCAGAGGCTCCAAGATGAAACCAAGTATTTATTTACACTTA
>NW_009239155.1:0-330 GCF_000690835.1 Fulmarus glacialis | reverse complement strand
CCCTCCCTGACTCTTTCCAAAGAAACAGCTGGACACAAGCACTGCTTTTCATGACTGTACAGGGTGTCACAACGGAGCGTTGGAACACTTAGGTCGAGAATCAAGGATGACCGAAAAAGCGAGTACTCTTTCTTAGCCTGGTCTCGTTTCTCATATACCCCAAAACAGGTACCTTCAGGTAATCAGATACGTAGCTTCTTCAAATGTAAACAAGAAACAACTAATATTAAAGTATTTAACATGTCTACAAATGTGTGAATTGGAAGTGCAAGAAGAAAAGTAATTATTTGGGCCAGCTATTAAAAAAAAAAACAACAAACCAAACAACAA
>NW_009239154.1:0-331 GCF_000690835.1 Fulmarus glacialis | reverse complement strand
AAGAGACAGCAAGGGGCGGAGCCTGCACCAGCAGCGCAGGAGATTTAAGCAGGCTAAAACCATCGGCCCAGCTGACTGCAACGGACGAGCATATATATTTCCCAGCAGGCAGGCGCCCGGCAATGGGTAGACGCTGCTGGCAGCATGGTGACCCCCCAGCAAAAGGCAGTGTCTTCTGCTTCTCCTGAGCTTCTAGTGCCTGGTAGAACCAATACAGCCACATGGACAGCTCCTGCTCAAGCATGCAACCAGCCAGGTTTCCGGCTGTGGGATGTGTGAAAGGATATTCCTAGAGGTGAAAGGTGATTGCAAGCAAGCCTGTGGGAGGTGT
>NW_009239153.1:0-331 GCF_000690835.1 Fulmarus glacialis | reverse complement strand
CTTCCCCATTAGCAACATCACCTTCCATAGTGCCTGCATAGCGTTGTCTTCTCTGTGTGTGATGAAGAGTAATGAGGTATGTAAGGCTACTGGCTTAGTGGGAAGAGATGGTCAGAGCAGATTTCAAATGGTCCCATAAATGATACGCTCTTGCAGAATGCTTACACTTCAAGTAGCCCTTAATGGCATCTCATAAAAGGTCCTTTTTGTCTGCACAACTGGTTCTGTAGAGCAACGTAACTGGAGAAGCATCTTTGAACCCTAGAGTTTGCATGAAGTGAAATCCTTATTCCACTGAGGTTAATGGGAGTTTTGCCACTGACTTCAGTGA
>NW_009239152.1:0-332 GCF_000690835.1 Fulmarus glacialis | reverse complement strand
GCTCAGTGCCACCCAGGAGGGACAGGGCAGTGGGGCACATGTCCACCCAGAAAGCCCCCCAGGCTGGTTGTGCCCTTGCCAGGGGTGTCCCTGGAAGGGCAGTGCCCTGGAGGCAGCACGCGCGCCACGGCCACAGCGCGCTGCGGGAGCCGGCAGCGAGCTCCTGCTCTGGATGGAGGGGGAGGGCTGCGGTGTGCGTCTTGTGATGCTGAGCACATGCCTAATCCCAGGGAGGCTGAACTGCCTGGACGTGGCCAGCCAGTCCGACAGGACTCGGTCGACAAACAGAGCAGTTCCTTATTTCCTTGGGGAAGGGGCAGGCTCTTCTTTGT
>NW_009239151.1:0-331 GCF_000690835.1 Fulmarus glacialis | reverse complement strand
ACTCCTTCCGCGACAGCTTTGGCGGCATCCTCGAGCGCTACTGGCTCTCCTCCAAAGCAGCAGCCATCAAGATCAACGACTCCGTGCCCTTCCACCTAGGCTTCAACGCCACCGAGCGTGCCCTCTTCTTCCAGGCCCGCTACAAGGACTCGCCCTACAAGCCCCCGCCGGGGCAGCAGCCCTTCCCTGAGCTCAGCTACCGGGTCTGCGTGGGCTCCGACGTCACCTCCATCCACAAGTACATGGTGCGCAGGTACTTCAACAAGCCCTCCAAGATCCCCGCCGAGAACGCCTTCCGATACCCCATCTGGTCCACCTGGGCACTCTACAA
>NW_009239150.1:0-329 GCF_000690835.1 Fulmarus glacialis | reverse complement strand
AGAGAGGATTTTGTGGGTGAATGTTTGAAAAATATCCAAAGATGCGCATTTCAGAGCAAGAGGCATGCAGAATGTGAGTTTTGTAGGGGAGAGTGGAAAAGTGGAATTGCCTAGGGAGTCCCCTGTCCACCCACAGTTTCTGTTCTAAGTCCCCCTGCTAGTGGTGGCTGGGACATGCAGCAGGGCCTAATCCACAGAGTGGAGAGCAGAGTACCTAGAGGAGCAAGGCAGGGAAAGGGCAGGAAACCAAGAGAGAGGAGCCTGTCAGGAGTGGGACTCGAACCCACGCCTCCCAGGGAGACTGCAACCTGAATGCAGCGCCTTAGACC
>NW_009239149.1:0-330 GCF_000690835.1 Fulmarus glacialis | reverse complement strand
CTCCCAACCCCCTGCAAGCACCCCAAAATGCACCCAGGGATCCTTGCCCACTCCCAGGGCACCCCAAAACCTGCCAGGGTCACTGACCTTTGCCATCAGGACACTTGAGGTCAGGGGTGACGGTGGCCGTGATGTCGGGGCAGACGGCATAGGCCGAGACCACCAGGGTGCCTGGGTGGGGGTCAAGAGGTCACAGGGGGTCACCAGGGGGCTGGGGGTCATGGGGGGCTTGGGAGTCACAGTGGGGCACCCACGGCCAGGAGTAGGGGTGGTGGCACCCATGTGTCACCGCACAATGGTGGTGGCACCCATGACCCATCATCATGGTGG
>NW_009239148.1:0-331 GCF_000690835.1 Fulmarus glacialis | reverse complement strand
AGCTGCTGGAAACGCTGCGGAAAAGCAGGATACAGGCTGGGATCGGCTCCCTGGGAAAAGTCCAAACCGCTCGGAGCTGCTAATTCCTCCAGGTCTCTTGGCTGGGAGGTCCTGGGGTGGTTTGGCTTCGCTTCAGCCCTTCCCCTCGCAGACGAGGCTGGGTGTCACCGCGAGGTACCTGACCCCAAAAGCGGCACCTTCGCTTCGGGGTGGGGGGGAAAGAGCCAAATCCCAGGAAAGCGGCTGGATCACGGCTGCCCCGCGCCCCTCCCAGCATGGAAAAATGAAACTGGAGGCGCTCATGGGCTGAAATCCCTTTTTTTTTGGGGGG
>NW_009239147.1:0-329 GCF_000690835.1 Fulmarus glacialis | reverse complement strand
AAAAAAAGTAAGAAAGTTATCCCTCTCTAGAAAACTTTTATTTTAGCATTATCAAACATATAGTAGGAAACATATATCAGTAAACAGTATTTCAGTACAAGTGTGTACCTCTCAGCCATCTCCAAACCACAATTAGGTCAGTTTGCTCCCTCTTATTATGGAAAGACAGAGTAAGCTAGATGATAGCCTGGAATACTGGGGTACGGCTGCCTGCATAAAAGACAAAAGGATGACCTTCAGGCACTGGTGAATGTTTAGTTGAACCAGAAATCTCTCTTCTCGAAGAAAATGTAAGCATAAAGCACCAAAATTACAGCTCTTCAAGGAAC
>NW_009239146.1:0-329 GCF_000690835.1 Fulmarus glacialis | reverse complement strand
TCTGCTGGGTAGGGATGTTGCACAGACCAAGTGTGTTTCCCTGTCCCTTTGGATTCGGTGCTGACATTTACCAGGTGCTGGCCTATCAAAATCAGGGGAGATAATTCTGCGCGTGCTTAATATATTTTAAAGGAACAAATTTTTTTACCTTGTATCTGGGATTTTTCTCTCCTGCTTTCAGAGGATTGAAAGGCAAAGAATGACACTGATGAGGATTACAGCTTGTTTTACGATATAGGCTTCTCATAAGTATGCATAGCAACTTTTCATCTGAACTTTTTTTTTTTTTAAGTAATTAGCCACCTCAGGGTAAACCATTGCTACTTGCT
>NW_009239145.1:0-329 GCF_000690835.1 Fulmarus glacialis | reverse complement strand
GAGGTTAAAGGAAATAGGTGGAGAAGGGAACTAGAAGAATATGCTCGTGATAATAAGAACAAGGTGGGAAGCACAGATGCTGAAAGCAAAGAGGAAAGAGATGGTCAGATTTATGAATGTTGATTCATATCCAGTAGTCACTTCACTGACTATTGAATGTATAGCTTTATTATATGTGATTTCTGCTAGGCCTGGAATTCAGCAACGCTTCACTGAGGCCTTGACGTAACGGGGAGGGAGCAAAGGCCAGCAAGATCTCTAGGCAGCTGGACAGCTCATATATACATTTTTCCTGCCCCAGAGGTTTTTTTGCTACTGTTATCTAAATT
>NW_009239144.1:0-330 GCF_000690835.1 Fulmarus glacialis | reverse complement strand
CTCCAAGAGTTTTGCTTTGTCTGAAAACCTTGGGCATAGTTTTTCCTTGATGGGAGTACATCCTAAGGGGCCCAGGAACATTGAAAAGATAATTCGCTTGTGCTTACTCGCCGCTTCCACTCAGACAAGCTCTCTGCATGGCATTGACAGTACAGTGTAAGAACTCGCGGGCGTCTCCCGGCCTGCCAAGCACAAAACGTTGTCCTATTCCTAAGAAAGAAGTAGTTAGTAGTTCTCTCCTACAAGAATGGAAGAAAACATGTCAAAGCAGCTGAAATGACTTACTTGTGAGGACATTGACGACAGCCCAAGGCTGGATGGCACTGGCTG
>NW_009239143.1:0-330 GCF_000690835.1 Fulmarus glacialis | reverse complement strand
TGGGGTCCCCCATGGCACTTTCAGTGGGTTTTTTAGCTTTGCTGAAGCTCTGTCCCAGCGGATCTCAACTTCTGTCCCCGCTCAGGCCAGTCAGAGAGCGTGCGTGATGTCCAGTTCAGCATCCGGGACTACTTCACCTTCGCCGCCACCTTTGAGAACGGGAACGTGCAGCTGTGGGACATCCGCCGGCCGGACCGCTACGAGAGGATGTTCACGGCCCACAACGGGCCCGTCTTCTGCTGCGACTGGCACCCGGAGGACAGGTGCGTGCGGGGCTGGACCCTGCCAGCCACCCGGCCTCGGCAGAGACGAGGGACGCCCTAAAAACGG
>NW_009239142.1:0-330 GCF_000690835.1 Fulmarus glacialis | reverse complement strand
GGGGTGCAGCCTCTTCTCTGCGGGGAGAGAGCTCGGCATGGCTCTCCTGCACCCCCAGGGGTAACGGGGCTGCTGTGAGTGTTGGTTAAAGTCTTGGGGGCATCGATCCTTCGTGCACACCCAAGACATCCGTGGGCTCCCACTCGCTTCGAGTCTCGATGGGCGCACGCTGCCGGGGAAGACCACGGCGCGCGTGGCGGTGGTGGCTGCTTTGCTCTGGTGCTTCTGTGGGTCCCCTCGAAAAGCAAACCCACCCCACGAGAAACGAACCTCCTGGTGCCCTTCTTCACGCCCCAGCCCTTCTCCCCCGGTTTGGGGGGAGAAGGAGCC
>NW_009239141.1:0-330 GCF_000690835.1 Fulmarus glacialis | reverse complement strand
ACCCAAACTATTCTGTGATTCTATGAAAAGTGCCATGTTTTAAAATTGTTGGGGCATCTTCTAGACAGGAGAATGCTGGAAGTGAACTGGGCATTGTAAAAGGTTTATTATGGAACAACTGTGTTTTAAACGATGGACCTAAATTATTTTTAATTAAATTATTTAAATGCAGGCTTTTAAACATGGTATAACTGCCACCAACTCGCAGAGGTGATCAGCTCCAGTACAGGCGCGTTCTGCAGCAGAGTGGGGGATCGCAGTGCACAGGGGGAGTCCTGAGCCAGGGAACCCCGGGGGAGCACAGAGACCCGCCGGGAGCCGGCAGCTCTC
>NW_009239140.1:0-329 GCF_000690835.1 Fulmarus glacialis | reverse complement strand
CAAGAGACAGGTTTTTCCTTCTTGACTAAGAACCAGCAACTTGCAGATTTACAGTTGATCGACAAACATTTTTACATAAACTCATTTTGCGAAGACTAGGCAGTACTCCTCAAAATGCTAACCATAACCCAAGGTCTTAAACAGCTAACTGAACATCTTTGGAGCTTGGTTTTTATTGAGAATTTGGCTGAGGATGTTCTAAGCACACACTGCCAGATTGAGACACACCATCTTCTCTGCTATTATTTGTTATCCTTGTTTAGGGAACAATCAAAGCCTACTTGAAAACAGAATGAAACTATGAAACTTCAAATGGACATCTCCTGTTT
>NW_009239139.1:0-327 GCF_000690835.1 Fulmarus glacialis | reverse complement strand
CCTCGCTGCCTCTTCCTCAGTGTCCCCCTGCAGCCGACGTGAGCTATGCTCCAAAATGTCCTGCAGGCTGGGACTGTGCAAGGGAGCAGTGGTGGTTGGTGGGGTTTTGGGAACAGTTACGTCCCAAGCAGAAGAGGCATGCTTGAAAGCGGGTAAGGGGAAAGGCCCCTGAAAAGCTGAGGCTGGGTGACCAAGAACGTTAAGGATGTTCCCCAGTGGTAGTATATCGGCTCCTGAGGTTTTGGGCAGGTCCCAGTTCATAAAAGAAGAGTTTCTCGGCTGAGTGCACGCTCCCCAGACACCTGTGGGCAGCTGATGAGGCAGGGG
>NW_009239138.1:0-329 GCF_000690835.1 Fulmarus glacialis | reverse complement strand
ATTGCATAAGAATTTTTTTACATTAAATTGAAACAACATATGCATATATTTAGGGTACATCATAACATTTTATATATTTCATGGAAACTTATGATAAAATTAATTAAAACCTTACAACACTATCTTTGTAAATTTGTTTCCATTTTGATATTGACAGGTACGGGCAGAGTTTTGTTTATTTATTTAATGGCAAAACACATTGAAAGAATAAAAGACCCCTGTTTATTTCACAGATAAAATGCACATGACCGACACAGGAGAATGGTATCTTAAGTTTCAGCGGTTATCAACATTTGTTCTTAGCCACAGCCTTGCAAAACAGTGATGAT
>NW_009239137.1:0-329 GCF_000690835.1 Fulmarus glacialis | reverse complement strand
TTAGATTTCCCAACAAACCATCTCCCTCCATCTGATTTAAGTTTGCCAAGATTTCTTCCCAAAGCTGCCATTTTATTATCTCAGCTGAAGTACCAACTATGATTAAAGACTTCTCAATTGAGTTGGAAGATGTTAATGTCAGTGAAAAGTTATTCTTCACTTGCTTGTGCCATGATTTTTCAGACTGCTTTGTTGCAAGTGGCTTATCTGTTGCCAGGCGCAAAGCAATAACCACCTTCAGCTGTAGTAAGTCTACTACAGCCAAAACTCTGATTTTCCCCTTCTTCGAAACAGGAGCAAGGCCACAGAAGCGAGGACCACTTTTAGAC
>NW_009239136.1:0-327 GCF_000690835.1 Fulmarus glacialis | reverse complement strand
GTACCAGCTCAAGGCGCCTTCCCTGCTGCCCAGTGACATCTCCTGTGCTCACCGCTCTCTCTCTGTGCAGGGCTCCTGCATTCGTGGCACTCCAGAGTGGTGGCGAGAGGGCAGAAAAGAGCCATCCGTGGAAGATGAGGAGAGCCCAGAAGACAAGTGGAGTCTTTGCCTTTCGGAATCCTCACCTCTGAAAAGGTGAGTGTGGGCCAGCTTCAGCCCAGACCTGGGCCTGCTGAGGGCTGGTGACCCAGCTGTGGGTGTGGGAAGCAAATCCCAGCGTGGGGGCTGGACGCGGACAGCATCCTCTCCTTTCTCATGCCATGGGAA
>NW_009239135.1:0-328 GCF_000690835.1 Fulmarus glacialis | reverse complement strand
ATAGAGTTAGTAAAATAGTGAACCATGTTTTTAAGGAAGTGTTAATAAAGAAGCAGTGTTAACTTTAAGGATAACTAAGTTCCCACAAAGCTGCTGCTCTGTGTTGTTGTTTTGGTAATTTAAGGGGTATTCCTTAGGGTGCTTCTTGTATACTGGTCACTATGAAAGTAATTGCCAACTCATCTTGGCTCTAGCATAACCCATAGCTTTCCTGTTCACCCAAGGAAAGGGTGACCTCCTTTCTTCTGCTGGCAGTGTAGCAACCTTGGATCCTTAGGGGAGCCACATAAGCACCTATCATAAAAGTTATCCTGCTCTCAGAAATAAC
>NW_009239134.1:0-329 GCF_000690835.1 Fulmarus glacialis | reverse complement strand
TGTCCCGGGGGCCACGCGGGAGCCCCGTTTCTCCCTCCTGTCCTGCAGGCTCTAACGTGCCTCCAGCTGCTGCCTCTCGAACCAGCACATCCACACCCTCCTCCGCCACGTCCACCCCAGCGTCCCCTGCAGCGCCCCGGGCAGCGATGGGGACAGTAGCCCCAGGTCACCCGGCAGCTCCTACCCGCCCCGGTGAGCCTCCGAGACCACCCGTGCGCACGAGGGGCACCCAACTTCCATCCCACCCACCACCACCACCCCACCAGCCCAAGGGCTTGTAGACGGGGATGGATGTGGGGGTCTTGGCCCAGGTGGCCAAGAAGGCCAAC
>NW_009239133.1:0-329 GCF_000690835.1 Fulmarus glacialis | reverse complement strand
AAATAGATAAGAATGTCTGCTATTGTTCCACACAGGATGTGCTATTTCCAATACACATTTTCAGCTGTAAAGAATTGTGAAATTTTTCCCTAGTTTTTTCTTACCACTTTTAATGCTTATTGCCAGTTTTGATTTTTTCATGTTTAAAAATAAAATTCATTTTCCTAATGAAGTGAAAAATTAATTGAATTTCCTGAATTGAGGTGTATTTCCACTAGGAGTAGAAATTAAATAGATACAAACCAAATAAGTGAAACAAAACTTGTTTTGCTGAAGAGAGTAAGGATCAAACAGAAAACAACATCTGTTCAAAGAGTCAAAGCTTTGAC
>NW_009239132.1:0-323 GCF_000690835.1 Fulmarus glacialis | reverse complement strand
TCTCAGGCCATAAGCACTAACATCCTCATTTTTCCTCAGGACATCTCCCACTTGCTGGCTAGCACCTTTGAGGACCTGTACACTGGAGATGTTACCGGGGTGGACATGGAGAGAAACTGGATCAAGTCCCGAGGAGGAGACGATGTTTATCATGAGACTTTTACGGAGGAGCTACAAAAGGTACAAGTCGAAAGCAAGTCAGAGTTTGGAGCTCGGTTCAGCTTTCATTGCTACTTCGTAATTTCTAGATCTTCTGTAAAATAAAATAAAAGGGCAGGGGGGGTGTCCTAGAATTGACATTTTAATGGAAATTTACTTGAGCA
>NW_009239131.1:0-328 GCF_000690835.1 Fulmarus glacialis | reverse complement strand
CTTTTCCAACTTAAATTGTTCTATGAGTCTACGATTCTATTTTTAAACATTGAATTACTAATTTTGGAGCTTAGTTTAAAAGATGAAAGTGATTATATTTTCAGAATGTAGTTTCCATTTCTACCTGCTTGTGGAGCTGCTAAAACTTTTACTTTTGCTAGGCATTGTTTATGCTAGAAAATTTAATTGTAGGGCTTTCAGAGGATGGAAAACTCGGAATTTCTTCTTAGATAATTGGTCATAATAGTGTCTGTAAGCACTACAAGCCTTTCAGTTGTGCTCATTGACAAAGAAGTTCGTAAGAGAGGATGAGAACTAAAAACCAAAA
>NW_009239130.1:0-328 GCF_000690835.1 Fulmarus glacialis | reverse complement strand
ATTGTTTATACCTTGCTGTAAGGTATTTATATTTTCTCATAAAATAAACAGGATAGGCAGCACACCTAACTTCATACTGCTCTGAAGATCTTCCCTTTTCCATTTCCCAAACTTTTTTTTTTAAACTTTAAAATCTGAAATAATAGTGCTACATGTTCATCCTTTGCTGAGGAGGGGGTTACAGCTAAGATTTTTCACTTCCAATCTCTGATCTTTCCTGACTGACTAGTGGCTGGACCTAAATTCCCACTGTATTCCAAGAGAGAGTCTTAAGAAACTCATGTTACCAATATTACTCAAGTGCAAAGGTATTTTTTGTGGAAAAAAT
>NW_009239129.1:0-329 GCF_000690835.1 Fulmarus glacialis | reverse complement strand
TGTCCCCAAGGTGTCCCCGAGGTGTCCCCCTTCCTCCCCCTGCCAGGTCTCCCATGAGGTTCTCATGAACTTGTCACCCTAAGAGGACCTGTCCCCAAGAAGCTGATGTCCCTTGAAGACCCCGAGACCTGGGGACATCTGGGGACAGTCCCCAAAACAGCGCCGCCAGCTCAAAAGAAAGAGCTGTTCCTTTCCCGAGCTCCCCCAGGCCTTCAGCTAATTACAAGACTAATTAGTCCTAACGAGGTTTCCCTGTCCCTCTCCACATGCCCACGAAGGACCTTCCACGACGTCCTCGTGTCACCGTGTCCCCAGAGACCCCCCCACCC
>NW_009239128.1:0-328 GCF_000690835.1 Fulmarus glacialis | reverse complement strand
TGGTGACGTCTGCCACGGCCAGAGCGACCAGACAGGGCCCTGGGAAGACACGGCCAAGGACTCGGTGATGGGCATGAAACACTGATGCCAAGCACAAGACAAGAGATGGCAGATTGGAGTGGACACTGGCGTTGTGGTAACGCTGGACACGTGTGCAAGCGCTACGGGGTGCGGGCAAGGACGGCCCACTGTGACATCCTTGAGCAATGGACGGTGACGTCATCGTGCGATGGGTTCTGATATCACCAAGCGATGTGACATCTCCAAGCGATGGATTGTGATGTCCCCGAGTGATGGATTGTGACCAGGTGTCCCTCGCTGCTTATAT
>NW_009239127.1:0-326 GCF_000690835.1 Fulmarus glacialis | reverse complement strand
GCCCTTTGCTAAACCCACTCCAGCTTGCCGACATCTTTCCTGTATTGGGGACCTGAAATATGGATGCAATATTCTGGATAATCCCTTCTCTCCATCTCCTGGCCATGCTCCTGGTCATACAGCCCAGGATGCTGACGGTCTTCCTTGCTGCCAGGGCACATGGCTGCCTCCTGTCCAGCTCATTGACCACCAAGACCATTCCCACAGGACTGCTCCCAGCCCAGCACCCCTCAGCCTGTGCCGTTGCCAGGGTTAGTCCCCTTCAGGGGCAAAAACTGACATTTATCCTTGCCGTATTTCATGAGGTTCCTGCCAATACGTGCTCT
>NW_009239126.1:0-328 GCF_000690835.1 Fulmarus glacialis | reverse complement strand
TCCATCGTGCCCAGCGTGGTTGGCTCCCGGTCCCGCGTAGGGCCTCTGAGCGCGACTGGAGTATACGCACTTAAAAGTAATTACCCCCAGGAAAAAGCTAGTGTGTAATTGTGACTGGTAATATTCTGTTGCTGGAGCCAGAAGCCCCAGGTGTGGGTAAGCGTAGGCTCACGTGTGCTGAGAAAGCAGGATGACTGGGAGCGAGTGTGCGAGGCGGGGGCTGCTGGTAGGTGGGGCAGCCCCTTGACAGTTTGCAGAAGTCCAAGGAAACCGGGGGGAACTTTGTTTGCTGTGCCCGAGCTCCACCTGGGTGGTTATTTCTCATCGT
>NW_009239125.1:0-327 GCF_000690835.1 Fulmarus glacialis | reverse complement strand
GCACATGCAAACCCACCTCTGCACACATACATAAATGTGTACACGTGCACATATGCACATGCACACACATGCAAACACAGCCACACTTGCACATGGAGCTCTGAAAGAGTGCATACACAGGTATGTGCACATATGCACCTGTTCACACACCGCCACATGTGCACATATACATATTCATGGATGAACATTTCCATAAATGCACATGGAGACTCACCTCTGCACACATACATGTCTGCATATGCACTATGTACATGCACACACATGTATGCAGTCACACACGCATGCAGAGACACACTTGCACATGGAGCTCTGTAAGCGTGCACACAC
>NW_009239124.1:0-328 GCF_000690835.1 Fulmarus glacialis | reverse complement strand
TGGCATTTCTGTCCTTGTCTTCATGTGGTTCAGCCCAGTCTCCTCACTGCTACCAGTGCGCAAACTGGTGCCTGGCAGCACCCGGTGACCTCTTTTCCCAGCACGGGGCTAGGTGGACCTGCCCAGCACTGCCTTGGTAATTGCTGCTTAGTAAGAGACAGTTTATCAGTCTCCTTTTCAGCTCTTTAAACATTTTGTGCTGAACTGTGGAAACAAGCCTGAACTGCAGCAATAAAAGATTCATCTGCTTCTCATCATTCTCCCCAGCAATTCCTATTCAATTTGGCTCTTAGAGATAGAAAAATGCTCCATCTGCTTTGGAAATAGT
>NW_009239123.1:0-328 GCF_000690835.1 Fulmarus glacialis | reverse complement strand
CCAGGGCATGCCCCGGCCTTTGCTATGGAGCTCTGCCCATCTCCCAGCCATCCTCATCCTCGGGCCGGTGATGCTCTGCCTGCCCTGTCTGTCTCAGGATGGATGGGCCGTTCCCACCAGATGGAGGGGCAGGCACAAACTCCTGCGGTGGACAATGAAGGCCCACGTAAGGCTTTTCACCTACTCTGTGCCCCCGTACGTGCGCCCACTGCATTTAAGCTGCCAGGGCAGCACGTGTCCCCCTGGCTCATTCCCGCCCCACGGGACGGGGCTTTCCAACCCCACGCCCTGGGCAAGGTCGGCGGTTCCCTTGTGCCATGCGAGGCGC
>NW_009239122.1:0-327 GCF_000690835.1 Fulmarus glacialis | reverse complement strand
TATGTTGAAAGGTAGTTAAGTAAGTGTGCTATGATAATACCTGTGGACTTAAAGCAATGTCCATGCTTTACCCTTTGGAGTTATACCCACAAGTCTTCACCTACTGTCAAGGCCAATGAAGACATGAAATTCATGACATTGGAGCCCGCATTTTAAGAGCTCTCAACTTTGTGATGGCTGCCATTAGACATTTTAAAATTTTGCTGAAGTAATTTAAATAACCTGAGAAAAAGAGAGCTGAGGTTAGAAACAGGGATAGAAATTACTGAACTTGCAACGAGCACAGAAGAAAGACCTTTCTGTTTTTCAGACACAGAAAAAAAAAAA
>NW_009239121.1:0-328 GCF_000690835.1 Fulmarus glacialis | reverse complement strand
CCCCTGCCGTGGGCAGGGACATCTGCCACTCGGTCAGGCCGTGTCCCCTTGCCACGCCGGTGAGCTGAGGTCTGCGCTGCCCTCCTCCCTGCGAAGGAGCAAGCGGGTGTGAGGGGCTGCTGACAGTGCTCACCCAAAACACCTTCCCGGTTTGGTTTGGTTTCTGTTTTTGCCCGGAGGTGGACTGCGTCTCGGGAAAGGTCTTCTTCAGCACAGAGGCGGAGCCGGGCGAGCTGAGGAAACTCAAGTCTGGAGAGCGACTGTTTTTGCTGCTTAAGAAACACACCCCGCTTGCAGTTTCTAGAAATAAAGGTATGGCGCTGACTCC
>NW_009239120.1:0-327 GCF_000690835.1 Fulmarus glacialis | reverse complement strand
TGGCCATCCAAGATGGCCGCCTCCATCATGTTGAGAACATGGAGGCGGGTCTCGGTGTCCCCAAGATGTCCCCAAGTGTTCCTGGGGCTCCCAGGGGTGTCATGTAGATCCTGGGGGGTCATGGGACATCATGGCGTCCAGCTCGTGGCCACCTAAGATGGCCGCCTTGGTGACACTGACCTGTCTGTGTGTCCCTCCCCGTCCCCTGCGTGTCCCCGTCTGTCGGTGTCCCCACGCCCTCCTGTCCTCCCTGTCCCCTGGGCCTTACCTGTCCTGTGTCCCCATGTCCCCCGTGTCCCCCCATGTCCCCCGTGTCCCCCATGTCCT
>NW_009239119.1:0-327 GCF_000690835.1 Fulmarus glacialis | reverse complement strand
TGTCACTAACATGAATGTACAAGTTCCTACAAGGCTTTTCAGTAAAATCCTTACTTTATGTCTTTCTTCACTGCATTTGGCTTTCTAGTTAAAGAAAGTAAGCTATGATCTGTACTGCTGGTGCAGCCAGTGAGATACATTCATTTATAAGTACTATGGGTGGATCTATTTGGTTCTTCCTAGAAGAAACACGGATCAGCCTCCTTCCCCAACAGCCCTCGAGTCAGGTCATCCGAACACACTGACATCGGTAGCAGTCTGACCACTACAGCCGGCTGCAGCGTAAGGAAGAAAACGGGGCAGGCAGAGAGGAGAAGACTGTTTCTA
>NW_009239118.1:0-328 GCF_000690835.1 Fulmarus glacialis | reverse complement strand
TGGGGCCGGCGAGCGCCAGCCCGCTCCGGGGAGATGCCGTGGGGAGATGCTCGGGGGAGATGCTAGCTGATCCCCCGCCAGCCCCCTCTGAAACGCGGGGCGGGGGGGGAGGTGTCGCTTGCACACCCCTCTGGCACTTTACTCCAAAACCCGCTTGGCCAGCGCGAAATGCAAACCGCTCCCTCGCTGCCGGGGAGCCGTCACCTGGGCCAAAGCGAGCAACCGGGAGGCAGCAGGGAGGGCAGGCAAGGGAGGGAGGGGAAGCCCCTTCCCGCCGCGGTGAGTTGGCCTCTCGGGGATCACGGTTTTGAACACGAACTGCTACCCA
>NW_009239117.1:0-328 GCF_000690835.1 Fulmarus glacialis | reverse complement strand
CTGGCTGTTTCCCAGCTCCCGGGCTCAGAAGTGGCTTCACAGGATGGGCTAAAGAGTGCTCTGGTTTCCCTCCGCGCCCAGGCTGAATCGCACAGCAGGC
This sequence comes from Fulmarus glacialis, assembly GCF_000690835.1. Taxonomy (NCBI): domain Eukaryota; kingdom Metazoa; phylum Chordata; class Aves; order Procellariiformes; family Procellariidae; genus Fulmarus; species Fulmarus glacialis. Next base: position 228 of record NW_009239117.1, on the reverse strand, counting down.
TCAGTGCTGGCGTGGGTCGTTTCCCTTGTGTTCATAGGGCATGGATGGAGCGGCAGTCCCGTCCTGTCTGCGACGGTGGGATTTTGTGGGTGGCAGTTGTGGCTTGACTCGGAAAACACAGAGGTTAGTTGCTCAGAGCTGCTTTCTGATGAAACTGTCAGGTCTCTCTCAAGGATCTGGGTTTACAAGTAAAAAACCTCTCCTGTTCTGCCTCCTCCTGTTCCTCTT
>NW_009239116.1:0-327 GCF_000690835.1 Fulmarus glacialis | reverse complement strand
TCTCCAAGGATTGAGGCTCCACAACCTCTTGTCCTGTGACTGAGAAGAATTTTGCTCTGTCTTCTTTACTTCCCCCCCGCCATCAGGTATTTATACACATTGACCAGATCCGAGTCTTCTCAGCCTCTCCTTGTATGAGAGATGTTCCAGTCCATTAATCATCTTTGTGGGCCTTCACTGGACTCACTCCAGTATGTACATGTCTATCTTGTACTGGGGAGCTCAGAACCAGACACAGCACTCCAGATTTGCCTCAGCAGGGCTGAGCAGTGAGGAAGGATCACCTACCTCTAGCTGCTGGTAATGCTTTTCCTAATGCAGCCCAGG
>NW_009239115.1:0-326 GCF_000690835.1 Fulmarus glacialis | reverse complement strand
GGGCAGAGGGTGCCAGCTCTGCCGCGCTCTGACTGCTGGTGCCGGGCAGCAGCTCGACGGTGGCCCCTTCTGCTGCGGGACTGCTCTCTAAGCACAGCTGGGTTTTTGCAGGATGATCCCAAGCAAGGGCCTCCAACGGCCCCATCTAGCAACGGAGGGGGACTTTGTCGTTCACCAGGTGAGTTTTGGAAAGAAAGGCATTCTCCTGCAACCCCTTCAGCTGTGCTCACTTGTCCCTCGAGTGTCGCCATGCAGGTTGGGCACCCCAAGGGAGGACGTCACCTGGACGAGCAAGGACACCCGCTGGGCAGCGGCTGCTGGACATG
>NW_009239114.1:0-326 GCF_000690835.1 Fulmarus glacialis | reverse complement strand
GTTCAAAGTTCAGAGCACGATTCCAGGCTCTCTGGAGCAGGTACTGCCTTTTCCTCCTGTGTTTTGCTGCACCTGGCACACTGGAGCTGATGTATGACTGTACTCTTAGGTGCTGCTGTAGTGTTAATGATGGCAGATGTCCAAAGGGGAAGAAAATCCTTTACATTTAACAGCCTGGTAAATAGAAGGATAAAATAGCAGCCAAGGACTATTTCATTGTTAAATATTCATGGGCAGGAGTGAGCAAAGTTGAGACAGAAAGGCTTAGGGGCAGAATCTGGGGGTTTCTATTGCTGCAAAGAGTACAGCCCAAAGAGATAAGGATA
>NW_009239113.1:0-327 GCF_000690835.1 Fulmarus glacialis | reverse complement strand
GATGGGGGAAGGGGCCAGGGTGGGGATCACAGGGGACAGGGATCAGGGATCAGGCAGGGAACAAGGTACAAGGACAGGGACTGGTACAAGGGACTGAGATGGGGACCAGGACAGGGAAGAGGGGAGGGCCAGGGCCAGGGCCGGGGGACATGGACTGGGATGGGGATCAGGAGAGGGGCCAGGGATGGGACCAGACCCCAGGGGACAGGTGATGGGGACAGGGATCAGGAGAGGGGACAGGGACCGGGGCAGGGGCCAAGGATGGAGACCAGGACAGGGATCAGGGGACCAGGATGGCGACCAGGAAAGGAGACAGGGGACCGGGAT
>NW_009239112.1:0-326 GCF_000690835.1 Fulmarus glacialis | reverse complement strand
TCATTCTTGCATAATAACTTACAAAGCTTAAAGATAATCTATCATATTTTAAAAATACAGCTTTTGAAGACTAAGTTGGCAAAATTATTTTTGCATCTAGAAGAAAGGAAATTATGACTATTACTGGTTTTCTTAGCATGTGACTGAAGTAGCATGAAACTATTTCACACCCTATAGATCATTTCCAAATGTTATTGTAAACAAAATTGTACACTTGATGCAACTTTACAGATATGGGAATTTAACAGTTAATGAAAATGGAACAGTGGATATGATGGAAATTAAATATTCATGTTCTTAAAAGCTAAGGCTGTTGATAACTTAAC
>NW_009239111.1:0-325 GCF_000690835.1 Fulmarus glacialis | reverse complement strand
ACAATTCTGCCCTCACTGGCTCTATGTAACCTTTGCAGTTGACAGGAGGGGACAGATAAGTGCCTTCCGGCCCACCTGAAATGGTTTTGATCACAAAAATGCCAGGAGGAAAAGACCATTATATCCTACCACAAGCAGACTGAAAAATTCAGAAATGTTTGCCAAAACCAATGACAAAAAATCAGAGAAGTCTGGATTTAAAGTAAAATTCTTATTAAAGATATACAAGGAAAGAAATTGCAAATCAAAACTAAAAATAAGCCCAGTGTAATACTTGAAATTGCAATCTACTGTACCTATCTTCTCCTTCCCATCAGGAAAGAAA
>NW_009239110.1:0-326 GCF_000690835.1 Fulmarus glacialis | reverse complement strand
GAAATGCACTGACAGGAACCTCATGAAGTACAACAAAGGCAAGTGCCAAGTCCCGTATCCGCGATAGAATAACCCCGTGTGACAAGACAGGCTGGACACTAACCAGATACAAAGCGACTTTTGCAGAAAAGTACCTGGAGATCCCAGCAGGCACAAGTTGAAAACGAGTCAACGGTGTACCCTCACAGCAAAGAAGGCCAAGCACACCCTGGGCTGTGTCAGCAGGAGTCTAGCCAGCAGGGCCAGGGAAGCGATCCATCCCCTCTATTCAGCACCTCTGAGACTGCATTTGGAGTACTGGGTCCAGTTTTGGGCTCCCCAGTACA
>NW_009239109.1:0-321 GCF_000690835.1 Fulmarus glacialis | reverse complement strand
CCTGTACCTAACAGTGCAGCAAGAAGTTCTCATAAGAACATCGTTTCTTTTTGGCTGCAGAGATGATGAATGGAGTTGTTTCGCTGTAAGAAAATCCTATAGTAGCTTAAATGACCAAAACAGGGGAATCTCTACTACGGGTGGGGTCTGCAAGGCATGCTCTGTGGGGGTCACAGTCCCATTCAATGCTACACCACCTGGGGCTCCCACCATCTAAAGGGACTGAAGATTATCTGCAGGATTCTCTCCTTATAGTGTTAGCGCTAATGAACAGCATTTTAAAAGATACTTCACAGAGTCTGAGGGCCTTTCTTACTGGGA
>NW_009239108.1:0-318 GCF_000690835.1 Fulmarus glacialis | reverse complement strand
CGTCCGCCCCATCCTCCCCGCCGCCCCCAGCCGCAGCCCCCCGGTGAGCCCCCGCTGCCGGGATGGGGTGGGTGGGTGCACCCCTGGGTGCCCACCGTCACCCACACCTTCTCCCCGTGGGCAGGAGGAGCAGCACCGCTCCCACGAGGAGTGGATGGAGCGGGTGGCCCAGGAGCTCTTCGAGCATCAACGCAACCTCCCCGAAAAGCGGGGACGAGCCCGCGACCTGGACGAGTACCGCCTGAAGAAGGAGTATCTCCTCTACGAGGTGGGGCAAATTAATTCCTAATTAATTTAATTATATGGGACACTCAGGGA
>NW_009239107.1:0-326 GCF_000690835.1 Fulmarus glacialis | reverse complement strand
GGCTTGAGGAGTTTAGATTAAGGATTAAACATTTTCAAACTGTCTGGGATTCATAAACACTAAACTGAAATTTTTAGAGAAATAGGTGAAACAACCTTAGAGCTGTTAACTGTAAAAATTCATGGGGAATCAGGTGAATATCCAGAAGACCAGAAAAGAGAGTGTACAGTCTGAGCAGAGCAAAATCCAAAAGTCTGGGAATTAGACACCAGTCAGCTTAATGTCAGCCCCGTGCAGACCCCCATGGTACAGATGATGGGACAAATAGTCAAGTGTATGATTTGCAGTTGCACAAAACTCAGCAAGAGAATGAGCAGCAAGAAGTA
>NW_009239106.1:0-326 GCF_000690835.1 Fulmarus glacialis | reverse complement strand
TTGGGTGACACCTGGGTGCCTTTTTGGGGCAAAATTGTGTGCCCTTTTTGGGGACACTTGGCTGCCGTTTTGGGGACAATTTGGGTGGGTTTGGTTGGCACGTTGGGTGCCGTTTTGCGCAAGCTTTGGGTGCTGTTTTGGGGACAATCGGGGGGTTTTTGGGTGACGCCTCCCCTCCTTCCCGCAGCCATGGAAGGCCTCGGCTTCCTCGACGCCCTCAACTCCGCTCCCGTCCCCGGCATCAAGATCAAGAAGAAGAAGAAGGTCTTGTCCCCCACGGCGGCCAAGGTGAGGAGTCTCCCTGGATATCGGGGTCCCCTCCCTGG
>NW_009239105.1:0-325 GCF_000690835.1 Fulmarus glacialis | reverse complement strand
GGACATGTCCCAGCTCCGGCTCCTGTGAGGTACCCACCATGGGGCTCTCCGGGGAGGGACGGGTGAGCCAGCACTCCTGTGATGAAGCTCTTCCCCTGGCCAAGGACTTTTCCTAGCACAGTGGGGTCTGTAGCAGGGGCAGAGACTGTTTCCGTCCCATCCTGACACAGACCCCGGTGCAGTCCCAGCTCTGTGGTTCCCACGGCTCGGGGGCAGCTGGACACTTGCCTTTTGGGCTCTTGGATGAGCCCAGCATAGGAGATGCTGAGTACTCCCAGTCCCCACAGCAAGGTTCAAGGGGTGACAGACCCATTTCCCCTCCACA
>NW_009239104.1:0-324 GCF_000690835.1 Fulmarus glacialis | reverse complement strand
GCCCTGGTGAGGTGCAGGGGGGTCCCCCTTGTGCTTTGGGGTTCCAGGGCTGGAGCTGAAATGAGCATCGTGCCCCGGCGCTGGTCCTGCTCTCTGCCCTGGCCTCACCGCGGGCTGCGTTCCTGCCGGGACGGGGATTTCTGCTCAGAATAGTTAAAATACTTGTAAAATCTTCAGTCCTGCCTCTAAGCTCGTGAGAGTAACGCTTGGCTGGAGTGATCCTGAACTTCATCCGTGTTCGGCCTCACCCTGTGTCAGCTCTCCCGATGCCTTTCTGGGTCAAACCAAAGAGAATTGGCAGGAGTCTGGCAGCCTGGGCTGCGC
>NW_009239103.1:0-325 GCF_000690835.1 Fulmarus glacialis | reverse complement strand
CTTCTGGGCTCCCTTGAGGTGTCCCTGGGGCTCCAGGGAACCTACTTTGAAGCAGACTGAAGTAATCACTGGTGTGCTCCTTAGGTGGGGAAAAGCACTTATTTCTAGCAGTGGCATTTCTTTTATCAGGAAAAGACTTAGCCGTAAGAATCATCTTTTCTTGTCAATACTAGACAGGACTCCCAGATAGTGACAGGGAGGGATCTCCTTTACCCTGCTGAGGAAAGGGATTCAGCTGAGTCAATCAAGGCATCTCACTCTAGATTTGTAGTCTTGGGCCTAGAAGGGGATTCAGCTCCCTCTCATGGCTGTCACAAACCCACAA
>NW_009239102.1:0-322 GCF_000690835.1 Fulmarus glacialis | reverse complement strand
CAAACTTTTAATGATTCAGATAAATCTTGACAGGAACCTGTGGTGGATTTAGAGTGGGGCAAGTCTACTGGCTGTATCTTTGTGCACCCTGCTCCCTTTGGGTGAATAGAATTAGTGCAAAAGCTGTCACTCAAGTGACACATTCATTTTAAGCAGGAATTGTATTAGGTCTTGCAATAGCTTTTGACAGTTTGTTTTGCCTGTCCTCTTCCCCTCTCCAAAAAAGTGCACCGGCACTAGTTTCTACTTTCTGCCCAGAAAGGCTGAGCTCAGTTCAAAGCAGCGAGTTGACAGAACAAGAGTGGCTTGTGGTGACTTCGTT
>NW_009239101.1:0-326 GCF_000690835.1 Fulmarus glacialis | reverse complement strand
TTCCTCCAAGCAGGAAGGTCTAATAAGGAGCATCATAGGAGATTGTTCATAATGTATTTAAATGCTGACAAGCTTGTGATTTTCCTTCAGTGCCGTGATGCTTCAGAGTTTATATGCTTAAAGCTTATGGTTTAGGTCTTGCTGTAGAGTTTTTTGGTGGAAGAATAGAGGCACACAAAACATTTGTATCCCAAATTCTCACCAGCTTGACATGTAAAAAGAGTGAATTATAACAATCACAAAGGGGATGATTTGTAGTAATTTAATGCACTATCTGCATATATCAGTGCATGGCATCAATGTAACACAGATGTTGGCAGGAATGG
>NW_009239100.1:0-326 GCF_000690835.1 Fulmarus glacialis | reverse complement strand
GTGTGATTGGTTTTTCTTTTCTTTTTTCTCTCCTTCCTTCCAGTAGCGAGCGCTCCAGGCGTTGACTCAGTGTAGAATAGAGATGGGGTGAGTTGGTTACAAGGCAACTCCAGCCTTGTAGTAAACAGAACACCTGACCCTGCCTTGTCCTTCATTAGCTGGAAGTGAGTGGATGCATACATCGGTGAAAGCTCCTACATGAAAAAAAAGTTATCAGACTCACAGGTGAAGATAAAAACTGAAAGGGTGGATAATAATATTATTAAGCAGTTGCATAATTAGCAGGAGGACCTGCCAAAACTTTACAAGGAAATTTAGTGTCTTTA
>NW_009239099.1:0-326 GCF_000690835.1 Fulmarus glacialis | reverse complement strand
ATTCAGTTCCAAAACTGGATGTCATCCACTCTGGCTATTTCATACCCATAGGGGAGTGAGATCCAAAGACAAGTAAGCCTGATATCTGTCCTTCTACCATTTGCTTCAATAGGCAAGCAGGCTGGCAGGGCAACAGGTCTTAAGGGGTAGGTCTTAGAACTTTGATCACATTCTTAGGAGATATCACTGACTTTTGTGACCTTTTACAATTATCAGTATCAATGTTTCCTCCCTTGCCTTTCGTTTGCCCATTTAGATAGTAAACAGTTTAACGCAAGGTATTATACAGTGTACAGTGTATAAAGACTTCAGGCCATACTGTAAGG
>NW_009239098.1:0-325 GCF_000690835.1 Fulmarus glacialis | reverse complement strand
CAACCATTCTGTGACTCTGTGATTCTGTGATAATGGTTCAGCCAATTCAAAGTGGTGACATTCACACAATAACAAATCTATGCACTCAGTTCTCTGATGATAAGGTATGCCAACTTTACCTTAATACTAGGCATCTTAAGTATGAATATACCCATTCCTGAATTGCAACCAAAAAATTCCAATTCATTGATACAATATTTATGGATCGAGATGTTTTGAGGAAACTGACCAAATATCAACATTTTCTGAAACAACTATCAAAGATTTTCAACTGAACCATGAAGGCCCCACACATAATGACTGCCTCCACTAAGAAAAAAAGGAG
>NW_009239097.1:0-325 GCF_000690835.1 Fulmarus glacialis | reverse complement strand
CTCTCAGTAAAGCACTCTGCATTTCACCCAGCAGGAAACCCTCTATATCTGCAGCATCAAAGTCCGTTTGTTTCTGCAGCTGCTGCCATGCACGAAGTGCTTCTGTGGCTGCTCTCAGCAGCTGGCTGAGCATCACCCAAAGCGCGGCCAGCAGGGGTAAAGGCTGATTGACCAGAAAGAGGAAAAGCAACCTGATTCACTTCAGTGCCCCAAACTGGTATTCTTCTTCCTCCAAGTCGCTGGGAATTTATGTCAGTAAAAACCATTCCCTGGCTACAGCCACTGTTGCTTAAAACTCAAGGTGGAGGTTACCTGCTTTAAGCTC
>NW_009239096.1:0-323 GCF_000690835.1 Fulmarus glacialis | reverse complement strand
ATGCAGGACATCTGCCTGCCTTTCCCGCAGAATGCAGGCTGGCTTTGGAGAGCCTTGCAGCCCAGGGGAGCAGAGGAAAAGAACAAAAAGAGAAAGAAAGAAGTAGGTGGAAGAATGGATGCAGAGACATGGGCCATGTTTTCAGCTAAACACAGGCTGCCCCTTCCTGAGAGCATTTGCAGGAGGAGTTGAGAGTGGTGAATTCCTGTGAAAGCAATGGCCTGAAGATTCATTCTTTGTCCAGCACTACCTCTGTACTTCCCGGGGAGCCTTCCCAAGAGCTATGTCCAGTAGCTTTAGCAGGGGAGGCACCTTCTGCCACC
>NW_009239095.1:0-325 GCF_000690835.1 Fulmarus glacialis | reverse complement strand
TGTCGACCGCACCACTCAGCTTGGTGTCGGTAGGTTTCTGCTAAACTGGCTTGTTTGGATCACTGAGGGAGTGATCAGGGAGTGATCAAATGAGCAGTTAGGTGACAGAGGAGACACTGCAATCTGAGGTAGGTAATTAGCCAGCCCACGCAGAGCCTGATTACTTTGTAAGGAGACAGAGCTGGTTGTTGAAAGGGAAAAGCAAAATTCATATTAAAAGACTCCTTAATGCTGAGAAATACACTTGGGAAAACACAGCACTCGGTTCTCATTGCCAAATACTCAGGAGGAATCACAGAATCATAGAATATCTCCAGTTGGAAGG
>NW_009239094.1:0-325 GCF_000690835.1 Fulmarus glacialis | reverse complement strand
GGTCACCCTTGAAAGCCTCCCCCTCTTGCTCTCCGACAGCAGAGGACCTCCTAGCCTGAAGCAAAAGGGTTCATCACAGGCACAGCACTAATTGCTGAGGTGAACTAGGAGGACGGGTGGTTGTGGGCTGTGCCAGAGTCCATCTTGCGCTCTGCTTGCGCTCATCAATCTCTCTCCATCAGGCAGCTTCTCCTCCGGCAGCAGGCTGAGGCCCTAATGGCCGAACCGAGCAGGAAATGAGCAGCACGTTTATAGATCCAGCGCTGGGCCGAGAGCTCACACGGGGGCTTGCTGGGAACCCTGGCTTCCCTGGGAACAGCAGAGT
>NW_009239093.1:0-325 GCF_000690835.1 Fulmarus glacialis | reverse complement strand
CACCAGCCAAGACAGCAAACCAGCAAATTGAGAAAGGTTGCCTGAGTGTAAACACACAAGCATCTCTTTCTCCAAGTGCAAATCAACTGAAATAATGCATTATTTTTATACGGTGTAATGAAAATAAGCATTGGGCTCAAAAAGTGGTTTTGCTGTCTTCTTTAACAACATCTAAAAGTATGTATTTTTTAGTCTTAGCAAATTTTGTGAGCATTTTCTCTTAAATAAATTCTACTTCAAAGTTCTCTAGAGCCCTGCAGTAGAATGCTAAAATGCTGATACAACTTAGGAATCCCTAACATTATTATTACTATTATTATTATTA
>NW_009239092.1:0-324 GCF_000690835.1 Fulmarus glacialis | reverse complement strand
AACTTGTCCTAGGCCATCCGAGAATATCCGTGTTAACATTGGTGTGTGACTGAATGGTGATCCTGTCTTTTCCCACTGGAAAAGTGTCACCTCTGCATGTATTAATTGTAGAAACTTTGGTCTCCTGATGAAGGAGCTTCATCTCTACTCTGAAACAGGCAACTCTGCCAGGTTTGAAGCACTGAAGGCGGTGGATTTTATTAAAGCCCTGAGGCAAGAATGCTCATCCAAAATAGTAAAATGGCAATTAAGAGCTCCATGTGTAGAACCAGCATTAAATCTTAGACTGGAAAAGTTACTTCATCCTGACAAACTCCTTACCAC
>NW_009239091.1:0-325 GCF_000690835.1 Fulmarus glacialis | reverse complement strand
TTTAATCTGGTTGCTCCACTGCAAATACTGAAATCATATCACAGTAGAATCTCAGAACAGTAGCTTTCTGTGTATTGCATGCAATATTCCTTATCAACAAATCCCAAAAGGAGAGTTTCCTTCTTTTTAACAACATCTTCTTATCTGTATCTAGTTTGTCTCTCCAGCCCCTAGCTCCTATTCGACAGTACAGTTATTGGCTCGGATTACTCTCCTCCACTTTTCTTTGTGTGTCTTATTTGAAGCTTTTGAAGTCTCTCGGTGATTTGTTGTGTACTTCTGGAGATAAGGATGAATATTAAGGGCAAAATTAATACATAATAAT
>NW_009239090.1:0-322 GCF_000690835.1 Fulmarus glacialis | reverse complement strand
ATAGGAGGATGGGATGAGTCCTATAGGGATACCTATAGGGAGACAGTATGACTCTTATGAGGCGATGGGATGAGTCCTATAGGGCATCCTATAGAGAGGCAGGACAAGCCCTATGTGGAGGCAGGATGAGACCTACGAGGGGATGGGTCAAGCCCCCGGAGGGATACACAATGCTGAGGACCCGGGCTGGCTCCGAGGGGCGTTGGGGTCCCCGCTGCCGGCCCCGCTCAGGGCCCGCGCGCTGCCCGCAGAGGAGTTCTCCAAGATGAAGGAGGAGGTGCCCACGGCCTTGGTGGAGGCCCACGTCCGCAAGGTGGAGGAG
>NW_009239089.1:0-323 GCF_000690835.1 Fulmarus glacialis | reverse complement strand
CAGGACTTTTTCCCTGCAAAACCAGCTTTTCAGCACATGTATCTGGTGAGACAGTAAGAGGACGTTCTCTTTCAGGGTATTCAGGGCAGTTCAGAAATATTTTTTATCAGGTCATCAAAAACAGTTCAAAGCATAGCTTTCCTCCATCTGGGGAGGAAGAGATCAACAGCTCCAGGAGGGACATAATTCATTTAGACATTGGGACATCATACTCTTGTTCCTGCCTCAATAAGAGTGTCGGTTCAACTCATCTGTTTTTATTGCAGAGTGCTGGTTTTCTAAATATGTAAATGGAAAGCTGGTTTTGCAGGGAAAAAGTCCTG
>NW_009239088.1:0-324 GCF_000690835.1 Fulmarus glacialis | reverse complement strand
GCAATTCCGCAACAGGGGCAAGCCGCCACCACCATGAGCACAGAGCACAATTTATGTCCCTCTAACGTACCTACAGCATATGGGACCACTTACACAGTTGTTTGCCTTGGTCAATGGGTCTGCTGAGCCATTGGGGAGCTGGGTCTTATTTCACTTTCTGATGGGGATTTGGAAATGACCGGCCCGCAGCCAGCACGGGGGTCCCCAGCTGTGCTCCCAGTGTGAGCCGGCAGCGGGGCCGGGGGGGGTGACAGGTATCTTTATCCCGCCACCCAGGAGAGCTCCAACGTCCCGCTGGCAGGAATTTGTCTGCAAATTTTCCCC
>NW_009239087.1:0-323 GCF_000690835.1 Fulmarus glacialis | reverse complement strand
TGCGTGTGGCTTCTGGTGAGGGCGTGATTGGCAGAAGCTATTTACTGGGGATTTGCCAGTGGCTTCTTTTTGGAAAGAGGCTGTCCAAGCTCCCCCTTCAACAGAGGCTCTCAGGCGCTGCTCCCGAATGCCCATTCCTCCAGTGCTTCTGCCTGCTGCCAAACTGTGCTGTGCTTGCATGGCAGTCTGCTTCTGGGCTGCCCCTGGAAACCCCGGAGGCTTGGGGTCTGGAGTCTTGCTCTCCTCACAGAGATCAAGCCAAGGCGTGCACATCAGCAAGAGGGCCTTGTTTCCCTGGGATAGGTGTTGCTAGCCAGCTAGCA
>NW_009239086.1:0-322 GCF_000690835.1 Fulmarus glacialis | reverse complement strand
AGCCTCCAGCACCCTGGCCCAGCCATGCCAGTACTCAGAACCCCCAGCACCTGGGCACCTCCAGCACTTGGGCAGCACCGACACCCGAAACCCAGCTACCTTCAGCGCCCAGCACCCTTAGCACCCAAAACCCCCAGCACCCAGCACCAAGTACCTGGTCTTGTCCAGCAGCCAGCACTCCCACCGCCCAGCAGCCAGCAGTGCAGTGCTCACCACCCAGCACCTCGAAATGACCAGCACCTAGGCATGACCAGCACCCAACACCCCCAGTGCCCAGAACCCAGCGCCCCAAGTGCCCAGCACCCAGACATGCCCAGCACAC
>NW_009239085.1:0-324 GCF_000690835.1 Fulmarus glacialis | reverse complement strand
GCCGCCCCCCTGCCCCGCTGAGCGCACATGTCTGCCTGCCCGTGCCCGGAAGATGACCAGGCTGCTCTTGGGGGTGACCCTGGAAAGGATTTGCAAGGCCGTGCTGCTGCTCTGCCTGCTCCACTTCGTCATCATCATGATCCTCTACTTCGACGTCTACGCGCAGCACCTGGACTTCTTCAGCCGCTTCAACGCCAGGAACGCCTCGCGCGCCCACCCCTTCTCCAACTCCTCCCGCCCCAACGGCACCGTCCCCAGCTATGGGCCGGCCGGTGCTGAGGCCCTGTCCCCCAGCGCCAAGCCCAGCACCAACCAGTCCGCCAC
>NW_009239084.1:0-322 GCF_000690835.1 Fulmarus glacialis | reverse complement strand
CCCTGTGGGCTTCCGATGCCTCCGGCGGGGCCCGGGGCGGGGGTTAGAACCGGCGACCTCCCGGTTCCCAACCCGGCGCGTTGCCCCTGAGCCATCTCTTCCCGCCACACGCCCTCCCCGGCACCCCCGCGCCGGGGGCGCAGCTCAGGGGCAGAGCGTCCGACTGCGGGGCCAGAGGTTCCCGGTTCGAGCCCCGGGGGCCCCCACCCCGATACCTGTCACCTCGGCAACCCAACCACAGGCTGAGTCCTGCGTCACAGCCCCGGCTCCCATCAGAAAACCTTTCCGCACAGATCCCCACTTCGAGAAAGGCATTATGCAC
>NW_009239083.1:0-320 GCF_000690835.1 Fulmarus glacialis | reverse complement strand
CAGCCGTTGCTGCTCCTTTGAATCACCAGCAACGGGTGGGATTTGCAGGGCTTTTTCCTCCTCCATCTCCTCCCATTACATTAGTTTTTGGCATGCATTTTCCTTTCAGTTCAGTGTCCCCAGCCCTCGGGACAGGAGGACCTAGTGACTTACTCTTTTAAATCACAGTACGAGGTGAATGAAACCCTGTTGTTCTCCTGCAAACGTGATGGCCGTCAATCAGGACATTCAGAAACTACCTGCTCAGCTCACGGCACTTGGATACCACCTCCCACGTGTGTAAGTACCACCTGAGTCCAGGCTTTGTCTGTATCTTGCCC
>NW_009239082.1:0-324 GCF_000690835.1 Fulmarus glacialis | reverse complement strand
GCGCAGCTCCAGTGCACCCTGATGGCGAGCTGGGGGCTGGGGTGTTTTGGGGGAGACAGACCCCAGCCTCGGGCAGCCCTGATGCCCAGCTCCCTGGGGACCAGCACGCAGCCAGACGGACCCCCAGCATTTCATCCCCTCCCATGCCACCCTGCACCCTTTGCCAACAGGGGCTGGGAGACGTCCTCCCCCTTAATTTGGGGCCACCCTGAGCACCCACAGGGTGAGGGCTGGGGATGAACACTGGGTGTCAGCAGCAGCACCCATGGGTCTGGCACGGTTTGGGCAGGGCTGGCCGTGCCGGGCAGAGCATCAGCCTGGCGG
>NW_009239081.1:0-324 GCF_000690835.1 Fulmarus glacialis | reverse complement strand
TACTGGGATGACCCCAGTGTTTACTGGGAGGGCCCGAGTGCATACTGGAAAGGCCCCAGTGCATACTGGGACGCTCCCAGTGCTTACTGGGAGGGCTCAGTGCATACTGGGAGGCCCGAGTGCATACTGGAAAGGCCCTAATTCATACTGGGAGGCCCCAGTGCTTACTGGGAGGGCCCTAGTTCATACTGGGCTGACCCCAGTGTTTACCGGGAGAGCCCCGGCGCATACTGGGAAGGCCCCAGTTGACACTGGGGCTTACTGGGGCGGCAGGGGACCTTCGCCTCGCGGGTGGAGCTGGAGGCGGGGGCGGTGCGGGTGCAG
>NW_009239080.1:0-324 GCF_000690835.1 Fulmarus glacialis | reverse complement strand
GACTATGGACTGCATCTTGGAAAGCTCTCAGGGATATGGGAATAGAGCCGAGGGAGACCCATTTGCTTCCAAACCCTACAACTGCAGTGTCTGCATTCCCTTGGGATGGTGCTACCACCTCAGGACTGTCAGTCGGAATTACACTCTTCCTTTTCTACTTCGACATCTGGTAAGCAAGCCCCCTGGATTGCAGCCACCCTGCTCCTACGTCCCACAGAGATGACAATAGCTCCGTTTCACCTGTTCAGCAAGACTCCAGCATTGGGACCGGCTTCAGAGAAAAAAAAAGTCTGTATACAGTGAGTCAGAAGAGCACTGGTGTGC
>NW_009239079.1:0-324 GCF_000690835.1 Fulmarus glacialis | reverse complement strand
GGTGCCCATCCCATCAGCACACCCATCCCGCCCATCCTGCCGGGGACCACCCCTCAGACTGGCTGTCCCAAACGCTCCGGTGCCACAAGCGCTCTCCCCCTGCTCATTTTTGGGATGAAGCTCCATGGAGGGTGTAACTGGGCACCTGGGGCAGCAGACCCCAGGGCACGTGGCACAGGGAAAACACGCTTTGGATGTGCCAGGCCTCGGCATATAGTGCTAAATACATCAGAAAGAGTTAGAACTACAGATTTACGAAGAACACAGACTCCAGGGGGCCGGGCAGGCACCCAGCGTTGGAAAAAAAATGATTTTTTGGTGGTA
>NW_009239078.1:0-324 GCF_000690835.1 Fulmarus glacialis | reverse complement strand
CCTCCAGAGATCCCTTCCAACCTTAACCACTCTGTCATCTCAGGAGCTTTCCCTCTGGCAACGTCCTTCTCCCCGATGGCCCTTGCAGGAGCCGAGTCGGGGCACTCTGTTGGCACCAAAAAGCTCACTAGGGCTCCCCCAGCACTGTGGGACTGCCCATTGTCAGGCCTTTCTGCTCAGAGCACCAGCCTCTTCTCACACGACCCAACAGGCCTGAGCTTAAAACCCGCCTGCCAGGCCACAAGAAGGTGGCAAGCGACTTTCAGAGAAGGCTTTCACCCTTTGGGGTGTCTGCTTTCCTGGCTGGGTGGCCGTCGGGGGCAG
>NW_009239077.1:0-324 GCF_000690835.1 Fulmarus glacialis | reverse complement strand
AACGCTCTTTTCTCGGAGGAACGGGAGGAGAGGGCAGCTGAGGATGCCCTTGCTCACGCAGGCAGAGCCCCATGGCTCATCGCAGTCTTCCATTTAGCTTCTGCTCACAAACACCCCAGAAAAGTGCCGTGGGTGGAGAAAGGCAACTTGCGTGCTCCTTGCAGGGGGTCTGATGGCAAGGAGGACCCCAAAGAGCACTTTTCTACTGGAAACAGGGGATCCAGCCAGGGTGATGCTTCCTTTGCCAAGTCTTGGGGTGAAAGCAGAGCCGTTTCCCGGGAGATACGGCTCCGTGCACGCTCACCCCAGCCCCCCGGCAGTGAC
>NW_009239076.1:0-323 GCF_000690835.1 Fulmarus glacialis | reverse complement strand
CAGCTGTATCTGCATCTGCTGCTGCTAAATCACCGGCCTCATTCAGGATGGACTCACATTTTCCTTGTTTATTCTTTTTCAATTAATGGGAAAACGTTTGCACTCCATGGAATGGAATGGCCACATAAACTGTACACTGCCAAGATCTGCTCTCAGCTAAACCAATGTTTTCTCTGGGAGGAAGTATCCAGATTAAGAGCCTGAAATCAAGACAGGGTCATGTTGCAAGGTACCAAAGGGTACTTTGCTTTGTATTGTGGCACAGCACTGGTCGTATGTACTGCAGACCTGAAGAGGCACAAGAAAAGACCATTTTCATGTGC
>NW_009239075.1:0-323 GCF_000690835.1 Fulmarus glacialis | reverse complement strand
CAAATCAAGAGGGCTCTTTCTTCCCTTTTTAAATAAGGAAGGGATTTCATTGATGCAATGAAATCATACGAAATTCTCAACGTTATTGCTGTAATATTTCTGGATATATTGCAAAGGTCAGAGAAACTTGAGGTAATGTTAATCACATAGCAAAAACATGCTTCTGTACACACTTGCATGGTGTAAAGTAAAGCACCTTCCCCATTCTGAACAGTGTCTAATCTGTAGTGCTGCATATATAGCCTAACAGCTTAGGGAACGGAAAGTGCTGAAAGATTTGTTGTCTTTCATGATAAGAATCTTGGAGAAGAAAGGAAGAAAAA
>NW_009239074.1:0-324 GCF_000690835.1 Fulmarus glacialis | reverse complement strand
AGCTGGGTCCCGGGGTGTCCCCTGAGACTTGGTGTCCCTGGGTGTCCCCTGAGCCTGGGTGTCCCGAAGCACCCAGTTCCCATCCCTGGGGTGTCACCATGTCTCGACATCCCTGTGTGGGCTGTTGCTGTCCCCAAGCATCTCTTTTGTCCCCAAGGCTCGGTGTCCCTGCGCCGTACCTCGGTGTCCCCAGGGGTCCCTCTGCCCGGTTGTCCCTATACGGAGCTGTGCCTCCATGTCCCCAAGTGTCCCTGTCCCTGGGTGTCCCCAAGCCTCGCTATCCCTGTGGGGGGGGCTGTGCTTTGGTGTCCCCAAGTGTCCCCG
>NW_009239073.1:0-323 GCF_000690835.1 Fulmarus glacialis | reverse complement strand
ACTGTGTGCATCTTTTCTTTAGGAAAAACAGAGGTGAGACTGCAGGTATTTCTTTAGTAAAATTATATAAATCAAGTGGCTTAATCAAACAATGATGTCCTCAGAACTGCCAAGATAAACTAGGGCATGGTTTTTTCTAACCCCTGAGTTGTGTGATGTGGGATAAACTGAAGATACATCTCGATTTTTTCTTGGGATGAGTTGGATAGAGGAGTGTCATGTGCAAAGACATGTAGTACAATGTGGGAAAGAATAGGAGGCCCTGGGGATTATTTCATATGATTGAAAATGCAGTCATCTGGCTTCTTTCACTTTTTCTTTCG
>NW_009239072.1:0-323 GCF_000690835.1 Fulmarus glacialis | reverse complement strand
GGGCTGGCCGCACAGGGCCGCCAGACAGTGCTTGGTGAAGCCCCCGGGGCTGTGAGCAAAGCCAACGCAACAACAGACGGTTCCTCCCCAAGACAAGGACAGATGATGACCTCTGCTCCTCCGCCCTCATTGCCACGGGCAGCCAACGCCACCCGCTCTGCAGCTCTCCCCTTCTGCCACAGCCCGAGGGTCTCTCGGCACAGCCGCTGCATGCGTGGGAATGCAGGCATGGCAGACGTAGTGGGGGAAGAAGGCTCCGGGCTGCAGCTGTGTCTCCCACGTGCCTACCCACCCTGTCCACTCTCATGTCCATAACACATAGA
>NW_009239071.1:0-315 GCF_000690835.1 Fulmarus glacialis | reverse complement strand
AAAAAAGCTGGCCTGGCCTATTCAGTCCAATCCCCCAAATACGTTTGTCTAGTTGGCCTCATTGCTTTGAAAAATTACAAGGTACCCCCAGAACAAGGAGCTTTCTCTCGGGTTTGAACCAATGTATATTTACATATTTTTAACATAACTTTTAGGGAAGAAAAAAAGATGGTTTATTTTATTAAATGCCTTGATTTTGATGTGTCCAGTCTATTTCCTTTCAGTTCCATTCTGCTTTTTGGAACTACTCTCCCTGAATCACCAGCATTTCTTGGTTACAAAACAGAAAAGCTCTTACACTCTCCGTGTGTAGGG
>NW_009239070.1:0-322 GCF_000690835.1 Fulmarus glacialis | reverse complement strand
AGGGATGCCTGCTCCCGCTGAGCCCTGCCAGGCCTGACGGAGGGGGCCCGAGGGGGCCATCTGGTTGCAGCAGCAGCCCTTGGGGATGGTGAGAGGCCGTGGGGGGTTCAGTCCTGGATGCCCGAGAGCCGTGAGGCGCTGGATCCCTGCCCGACCCCAGTGGAGGTGTCCCCAGGGGCCAATGCCCTCGTAGCACTGGGGTCCTGCAAGCATCCTGCGACGCCTGCCCTGGGGAGTGAGGCCTCGCGTCCCGCATCCCCCATCACGGGCTCACATCCTGCACCCCACATCCTGCACCCCGCACTCCACAAGCAGCGTATAT
>NW_009239069.1:0-323 GCF_000690835.1 Fulmarus glacialis | reverse complement strand
AGGGCTGTCAGCATGGCCTCTGTCCATGGTACCCCGCTTCGCAGGTCTTCAGGACAGGTGGCCCAGCAGATGCTCAAGGGACTTGGACAGCTCTGCCTCAGTGGTTGGAAGGGGGAGGTGGGGAGGCTGGAAAGCATTCCCTGCAATGGCTTGTGCTTTCGTTTTGAAAGAAATACACCCAGAAATGCTTCTGAATCTTTATTCAATTTTCATGAAACCAAACAGCCTCCAGCACGTCGTAGCAGAGGACAGGTCCATCCGCTGGCCTGGCCAGGCACTCCCCTGCAGTCTGCCGGGAGGAGGCACTGGAGGACCCTGGAGCT
>NW_009239068.1:0-319 GCF_000690835.1 Fulmarus glacialis | reverse complement strand
GAGCAAACTCTGAGCCTTCGTCTTCCACGCCCCAGGTGAGAACATAAGGCTATGCTCACATTTGCGAGAAAAGCTCTTGAGATACTATGCATGTACGTTTAGATTTTTTAAAGCATTTCCTGTCACGTGTAGCAGAAATCGTAAAAACTATCAAAACTGATTGGGTTTATATTGGGAGAGGGAGTTATGCCTAACAGTTCTGAAAAGTTCCTCTACCGTGACTGGAATCTGCATGTGGGCTCACTGATCATTAAGCCTGGCATATATCAGGTAGTCTAAGTCATTTTAGCATAGAATAGAGTATTTTCAGTTGGAAGGG
>NW_009239067.1:0-321 GCF_000690835.1 Fulmarus glacialis | reverse complement strand
CTATTTTCCTGGGTGAGGGCTCTCTGCGTGCATGTGTGTCTATGGGGGCCTGAGTGCAGTAACTGGAGTCAGAAGGCCTGTGTGTCCATGGTGCCAGCAAATGGAGCAAGCAAGGCTGTCTAAGTGTGTAAGCAAGTATCCAGGCAGATTAGCAGCTGAGTAAGTGAAGTGACCTGGGAACCAGCTGTGTGTGAGTAAGACAACTGGAAGAACTGGCTACTGGAGGGACCAGAGGGGGCCAGTTGCTGGAGAGATTGTAAGTTCTGGTGGCCAACTGAGACACCCATTTAGGAGAGAAGGGGCTGCAGGTTGGGTCCCTGA
>NW_009239066.1:0-322 GCF_000690835.1 Fulmarus glacialis | reverse complement strand
CCTTTGAAGGCACCTTTTCATTATTCCAATCTAAAGAGTTATTTTAATTGTCTGGGGAGGTAGCAGAGGCAATGGGAGAGGGAAGGGAACAGGACCAATCAAACCAAGGTTGAGATTGGGACTGTTCTAGTTAATAGCATGCTTGTTGTTTTTTATATATATATATATAAAAAACAACAAGCATGCTATTAACTAGAACAGTCCCAATCTCAACCTTGGTTTGATTGGTCCTGTTCCCTTCCCTCTCCCATTGCCTCTGCTACCTCCCCAGACAATTAAAATAACTCTTTAGATTGGAATAATGAAAAGGTGCCTTCAAAGG
>NW_009239065.1:0-321 GCF_000690835.1 Fulmarus glacialis | reverse complement strand
AGTGTTTGACCACCCACACAGTAAAAAAAGTGTTTTCTGGTGTTCAGATGGAATTTCACATTATTTTTGTGTCTGTACAGTTGGACTGTCATAGGATGAGCTTTCATCATGTTGAAAAGACAACACTAGGAATAGCTATGGCAGCACCAAATAGGTCAGTGGTATACATCGACTGCACCCTCAGCTCTCGTTAAGACAAACTGAAGTACGTGGAGCACCCAAGAGGTAGCTTGGCAAGCTTTTCTTCTGGTATTGCAGCTTAATGGCAGTGAAATATCAGCTTCAGTAGCCCACTGAAGCTCTACCAAAACTTTTAACGGT
>NW_009239064.1:0-322 GCF_000690835.1 Fulmarus glacialis | reverse complement strand
GGCATCCGTGAGTCTTCTGGTGGGAAAGGGCTGTCTGGCAGGAGGGCTCCGTCCTCCCTCGCCCGTGGGTGTGGGGCAGATGTGGTGACATTGACCCTTGACTTCCAGGAGAAACGGGATGGAAACCGCTGGGGAAGGAGAAGGGGTGAGTGCTGCGCAGGGGGCGGGTGTCCTGCAGCAGCTGGGCTGCGGGGGCTCGGCTCAGGCTGCTCCTTGCTCCGGCGCTGGGATGGGGAGGTGGGAGCACTGGGATGGAGAGAGGCTGCCCGCCCTCGGGCTGACGGGCGCTGGTTTTGTCCTGCAGAAAGGAGCTGAAGGATCC
>NW_009239063.1:0-316 GCF_000690835.1 Fulmarus glacialis | reverse complement strand
CCATTAACGGAGTGGCAAGCTAATATGAATTCCCCGGTTCTTTCAGCTCTTGCCCGCCATCCCAGCATCGATCTGTCCCGTAGCCAAGTGCTGGGGGAAATCTGTCTCCCACCAGGGCAGTGCTGCCAGCGCTGCTCGTGGCAGCTCTGAGCATGGAGCTCCATCCCGCCGCAGGTTCATGCCCGACCAGCCAGACCTGAGCGTGCTCAGGGAGCCAAGCCGGGCACAAAATAGTTATTAAAAATCCAAATCCATCCCCTGGTCTGGCTCCCCTAAAAAACAGCTGTGTCAGTGCACCCGGAAGGGTTGGGACAAG
>NW_009239062.1:0-320 GCF_000690835.1 Fulmarus glacialis | reverse complement strand
GGAGGGAAGAAGAATGGTCTTGTCCTTACGACCCAGGTGGGTGTAGAGCCTTCAATGAAGTATAAGTCTCCTTCAGCCCAGCTGACGATGGCCTCTCCTCAGGGAACAAAGCTCCTGGAGTTCCGTCAGACCTATGGCACAGCGTGCCCCTGGGCCCCTGAGTTGGTGGCCATTAACTCCGTGTCCATTTATGCTCCATTCAAACTGAGGCTGTCGGAGAGCACAGGTGGGCTTGTGACTCCTCTCCTCTTGGCCGCTTGGTGGGAGATTGAGGAATGCCTTGTTCATCTGGAGCGCACCAGTTCTCTGAACACAGGGAA
>NW_009239061.1:0-321 GCF_000690835.1 Fulmarus glacialis | reverse complement strand
AGCAGCAAGTCCCTGTTACAGCTTTTCCCTGCGGCCAGGTCCCAGCTCCCAGTGGCCGGCAGAGACTTACAGAGACAGTGAAATCTCGGGGAGCACTACTGGCAGTCCCCAGCGGAGACGCACTCTTTGAGGTGTGCTGTACAGTGACGGCCGTCAGTCGTATTTGTGTGGGCAACCGGATTAACACCTCGCTCTGAGACCCTTGGAAAGGCCAGTAGTATCCCGGGGAAGCATCCGGCTGAAAGCAGAGGGCAAGAGCAATGAACGCGAGGGCGTGATGGGGCTCGCTGCGCTCCCGTGCAGCCAGAAGCACAGGCGGCA
>NW_009239060.1:0-315 GCF_000690835.1 Fulmarus glacialis | reverse complement strand
ATGGGAATTGCTATGGCGACAAGGAGATGGTGAGTGCTTCAGAATGTTAAGGGGAAGGCTGTAGCAAAGGGTTGTCTATGGATGCTGGCAACCAGCCTGGGGAATAGTCAGTGAAATCTGAGCCAAAATCCAAGAGGAATGGACCAAAATGAACACAGAATGAAAAAGCACGCATGAACCAAAAAGAAGGCTGCAACTTTCTCTTGGTGCAGTTGGTCTAGGAGTTAATGGGAAGCACAGGCTGTGAAAAGATTCACAGCGCGATAAAGAACATAGACTAAAGCTAGAGGGAGCTCTGTTATTTACCTGCTTTGA
>NW_009239059.1:0-321 GCF_000690835.1 Fulmarus glacialis | reverse complement strand
AACCTGGCCCACGGCTACCCTCACATGGCCACTCCCTAGAAAAGCCCTACCTCACTACCAGTGCTACAGAAGCACCCTGAAAAGAGGACTTACCCTCTCACTGTCCCCAAC
Source organism: Fulmarus glacialis (assembly GCF_000690835.1). Taxonomy (NCBI): domain Eukaryota; kingdom Metazoa; phylum Chordata; class Aves; order Procellariiformes; family Procellariidae; genus Fulmarus; species Fulmarus glacialis. Next base: position 210 of record NW_009239059.1, on the reverse strand, counting down.
ATATCCTGCCCCATAACTGCCCTCCAGCAAGAGTTTGTCCCATAGTGTCACTTAGAAGAGTCATACTCTACTTACCTCTTGGCCCTGCCCCATCATCACCCCCAATTCATGGATAGAAGGCTTTGAAAGTGGCCCCAAAACTGTAGATGTTGAAGTAAAAGTCCAGAGGCAAACTCTTCAGGAGGAAGAGCAGTGTGTTCTGGGGACAGA
>NW_009239058.1:0-319 GCF_000690835.1 Fulmarus glacialis | reverse complement strand
GATGAGCCCCGCCAGCTCATACGCGAAGTCATGACCATGAAGTCATGACCAAATCATTTAGAGTGATCAGAAGAACTAACTGTGAAGAAGTTTCTCCTGTTTTGGAAAGGATGAGGAAAACTTATTAGACTATACAGAGAATAATGTATTTTCCATCTTTAATTTGTGGTACCTCCAGTAAAATAGTAAACCAAAAACCACTAGTGGGAGAGAATAAATGTATAAATAGTGGACACCATTTCCACTTTAAAAAAGTGAAAGTATGCAATAAAGTTAATATAAATTGCTATGACTGGATGAGGGGATCGAGTGCTCCCTC
>NW_009239057.1:0-321 GCF_000690835.1 Fulmarus glacialis | reverse complement strand
TGCCCGTGGGAATAGGGCCTGCCTTCAAAGGCAGGAGCTCCATCTGAGGAGCCTGAGGGAAAGCATGAAATCCATGCTCTGCCTTAAATTAAATCCCTTCAAGCACTTCGGTTCAGGCACCTGAGTGAGGAGGTCTTGCCGAAGCCTCTGCTGGTTTGCACTGAATTAGCAGTGATGTGGGCTGCTCAGGCCCTCCCGGACCAGCTCGGGAGCGAGGAATTGATTTGCTGCGTAACAGCTTGTTTACTCGTTGTGAAGAAATAATTCTGCTCCCACGGACCCCAGTGCATTGGCTGTGATGTTTTCAGGCTTCGTTTGTAG
>NW_009239056.1:0-319 GCF_000690835.1 Fulmarus glacialis | reverse complement strand
AGGGGTAGTAGCAGGGTCATGGGGAGCTGGATTCGTTCACTCCATAATACAGATTGCTCTGCTTCTCCATTTACCTTACTGTGATCCAAACACCCTCGACAGTTTCTGCTGTGATGTCCCACAAGTACTAAAATTGGCTTGCACTGACACTTACCTGACAAAGCTGCTGATGGTCTCCAGTTGTGGGTTGCTCCTCATAATAGTATTTATCTTGCTGCTCATTTCATACACTGTTATCTTAGTGAAGATAAAGAAGCAAGTCACTGAAAAGAAGCACAAAGCTTTGTCTACCTGCATAGCCCAAATAATGGTGATAAGC
>NW_009239055.1:0-318 GCF_000690835.1 Fulmarus glacialis | reverse complement strand
TGGTTTTCAGTTAAACTTAATGGGGATTCCTTTGTAGTTTTCTAGTTTGCTAACAAACTAGCTTATTCTGGTGTTTAGTTTAGGAAATGGGTAAGAATGGCGGAGGCTTCAGGCCCAGTTGTCGGTGTCTGAGGCTCACATACCAAACTCTGGGACTTCCCCTCCAGCGTTGGATAGAAACTGGTGACTCGGGAACGGGAATCTTGGAGAGTGGGTGTGTTTAAGAGAGCAAGTGTTACAAATAGGTAATCTTCTGTCTTCTTTTCTTGTAGGTTTGGAAGAACATTGTTCTCTGATACTGAGAGCTCTGGACTTTTT
>NW_009239054.1:0-318 GCF_000690835.1 Fulmarus glacialis | reverse complement strand
CCGTCCCCGTGCCGGGGCCGCTCCCCGCCCCGAGGACACGTCGGTGCCAAGGGCTCCCAGGGCTGGGATACGCGTCCAGAGGCCGGGGTCCCCTGGCTCCCGGCTCCCCGCCCCAGCTCTGTCTTTAAACACCACCTTACTCGCCTTGGAAGTGGTTCATGTCATGGCCGAGGGATCTTTTGCGATTGAGCAGTTTGGTTTTTTTTTAATTAAAAATGTTGCTACTATCGTGACCTGTTTAGTGACATATCCGTTAATCAGAGGAGCCCGGCAGCCCAGCCGGCATCGTTTGAATCACAGAATCATTAAGGTTGGAAA
>NW_009239053.1:0-317 GCF_000690835.1 Fulmarus glacialis | reverse complement strand
GACACAGTGGGTGCCAGTAAATGCCCAGTAAATGCTCTGAAGGGTGGACAGAGACCCCGTGCCCCCTTTCCAGCACGGGTCCCTCACTGCAGAGCTCCCACCTTGCAGGGTGTCTCAGTGGACTCTCAAATCCCACAAGGGGAGAGGTCTGTCCCCACAGTTGCCTGATGGGAGACGGTGTGGAGCAGAGGACGCTCAAGACCCCCAGTCCAGCCAGCCCAGAGTTGCCCTCTTATGTCTGCTGCTGAGAGATGCCCTGTCCAGGGGATGGGCCATCTCCCAGGCTACTCTGGGGATCCTGAGGGGGGTCACTCTGC
>NW_009239052.1:0-321 GCF_000690835.1 Fulmarus glacialis | reverse complement strand
TTACTGGCTGGGCTGGGAGGGACTGATCTCCATCCTTCATCCTTCCAGGGGACCAGTGAGAAGGGAGCAGCACAAAATTCATGGATCTGAAAGAGTGAGACTCCAGAAAAGATCCTAAAGAGAGAACGAGATCACAAGAAGGAGGTTAATGGTTTGTCCCAGTGATGAGAGCCCTCTGGAGAAGAACAAGGAGTGTCATGTGGCACTCGGTAGGAAATGTGACATTATTCCAGGTCAAGGATTTCTGTCTGCTTCATTAGAGAGAAGCTGCAGGGCCAGAAGGGCATACAACAGATTAAAAAAGGAAAAAAAAAAAAAAAA
>NW_009239051.1:0-321 GCF_000690835.1 Fulmarus glacialis | reverse complement strand
TGAGCAGGATGTGGGCTCTGCTTCTTACTTGGCAGCCAGCCCTGCGCTAGGGCTGCATCCCAGCCAGGCGTGATGCCCTGCTCCCCGGGACCCCCCCAGGGTGATGCCTGGGCCATGGCACAGCTCCTCTGCACCCTTGCTCCCCACCACGCTGCAGGGCACAGGGCTGGCAGCCGCTTACTGGGGACACCCGTACCCTGAGGGGATGGGGACGGCTCCAGGCTTTCAGTCACCTTTGGGCTGGTGGTGGGTGGCAGGGAGGTGTCACCTCCCTGCCATCGAGGATCCCATCAGGGAGGTCAGTCTCCTGCGGCGTTGGCA
>NW_009239050.1:0-320 GCF_000690835.1 Fulmarus glacialis | reverse complement strand
GGAAATGCCCAGTGAAAACAGAGCAGAAGAAAAACTTGCATTGGCCAAGGACCAAGCCCTGCTTCAGACAACCTCCTGGGGTGGGCTGGCTTTCAGTCTGTCCCGCGTCCTGCTCAGAGAAGGCCAGAAGGGTAATACCTGCTTTTGAAATACCTCCACAGGTCATTCCAGGCTTTGTACCCGCAGGGAGAAATCACTATAGATATATGTATAATTTTGTTTGTACTCAGTGCAGAGCCAGAAAATGATCCTTCTTGATACCTGATAGAAGAAACTTAATCCTCATCAACCATAAGGCTAAATTTATCTAGATTTATTGC
>NW_009239049.1:0-320 GCF_000690835.1 Fulmarus glacialis | reverse complement strand
GTATTCCGAGCTGGGCTGAGTACAGGGATGTCCCCCCTGCACCCCAGGGCCTGGGGAGGGCAGGCACCCTCCTGCCTGCGGCTTTGCAAAGACAAGGTTTAAGCTGGAGCTGCTTGGGGTCTGCTGGCCGTGCCAGGGGAGAGCAAAGCCCGTGGCTCCGCAGTTGCCCTCCCAGCAGGGCTTGGTGTGCGGATTGATTTCCCGGAGGCAAAGTGGAGCCGGGGGCTGCGGGATGGGTGGGCTAAGCCGAGCTCCCGGAGGCTGACGCTTGCCTTGATGGCCGTGCAAGCCGGGCTTTGGCCAGACGGGCGCTTGTGCAA
>NW_009239048.1:0-318 GCF_000690835.1 Fulmarus glacialis | reverse complement strand
ACCTAAATGATTCTATGATTCTATAAACAACCATCAGGTCTAGAAATAATTTGTTTCTGTTATCACCTGTTGTGTCAGGTTTAGTTCCAAATTTTGCATCCCTAAACTTAGTTGTGTAGATATAGTGAAGATATATGTACCAAGATTACTCAAGTCTTCATTGACTCTGTTGACTAAATCACCACTGGCTATAATGGAAGCTTAGATACCTAGTTCATATGTAAACAAGTATGTTCAGACATTACAATTTAATGGTCTACATTTTGGAGCTGAATGTCATTCCTGAGAGCATAGATCATAGAATCATAGAATCATAGA
>NW_009239047.1:0-320 GCF_000690835.1 Fulmarus glacialis | reverse complement strand
GGAGGCTGGTGGCCACCCTTATCACAAGGACACATCGCTGGCTTGTACACTGCTGTCTGATATCGTAACATCGCTCTTCTTCCTCCCTGTATATTTGATCTCCTATTACTCCTGTGAGGTTTAAACCATTCTCGTGAGTGAAAGCTGCTCGCAGTGAGGAGCTGGTGAGGTGGGATTCGCTGTCAGAGTCCTGCCGCACGTCAGCAGCATGATCTCCACGCTCCGTAATTTGTCTCAGGCCCTGCTGTGCCGTGTCTTTTGCTCAAGGTCTGTTGCACCTGTCCCTATCTCAAAAGTCAAGTGCCATATATATATATATA
>NW_009239046.1:0-320 GCF_000690835.1 Fulmarus glacialis | reverse complement strand
GCCTTCTTGCAAGTGAATTGTAAGCTACTTTCTGAGGCGGGGACCACCTTTTGCAGTGTTCTTTCTTACAAAAACTGAAGTATGGAGGCCTCGGAGTTCTGAACTAGAAATCATATTCAATCTCCTTATGAGGGAGTTGTGAATTCACTTTAGGAGAAGGATGAACTTTTTAATTCATATTTTCAATGGAGGAGCAAACAAGTGGATACAAAGAGTGTCACAAGGCACTGAAAGGGTGGAAGGGGCAGTGTCGGTGCTTAGAACCGTGCTATAGGAAATCAGTGTAGGGATGGAGAGGCCGGTATAAAAGATGATGAAGT
>NW_009239045.1:0-319 GCF_000690835.1 Fulmarus glacialis | reverse complement strand
TGAGGATGGGTTCGTGTGTAAATAGAGGACAACGTTAAGAAAGTCCTTCCTCGGTCAAAATCAATCCCTGCCTCTTGATTTCAGGTCACCCCTCTCTGAAATCAAAGTGTCTCAGAGACACAGGCAGAAAGCTGACAAAGCATTTCCCAGGGGGTAAATACGGGTTCACCTTGGGAACGGCTTTTCAGCACTGTGCTGGGATGAGATCTATTAACATTTTGCACATTTTGTATATGTGTCTGTGTTCTCATACCTCCTGTGAAAGTAACCGGGCTCCTCTGAATGCCAATACACAGCCAAAGGAGGAAGGAATCTGTGT
>NW_009239044.1:0-320 GCF_000690835.1 Fulmarus glacialis | reverse complement strand
CAGATCGTTGATAAAGATACTGAACAGGAGGGAGGGCTGAGTGTGTGGGCTCGGAAAGGGAGGGATGGGGGAAATAAAAAAGGGAATGGACAAGTAGTAGGATGGATGGCGGGATGGATGGGAAAGGGAAAAATGGTGGAGGACAGACGGACGGCTGGAGCGAGGGACGGCTGCGTCATGGCCAAGGGGGACATTTAACGGGGTGGCATCAACACACCCTAAAAGCAAAAGGCCACCCTCGGTTTCACCACGAAACCCTTTTATTCCCTCTCTGCCCCCAAACCCCCTCCCTTCTGCAGGGCAGCACTCACTCCCCCCCC
>NW_009239043.1:0-318 GCF_000690835.1 Fulmarus glacialis | reverse complement strand
AAAAAAAAAAGTTTGGTGTTTCTCCAAAGTTAGAGGCCCTTCTGCTGCCCTAAGGCATCTACCATGAGGCCCAGAACTCGTTAATATTTAACATGACATTTTTATTTCAGATGAATCAACTATACCGTCAGAGCAACCTGCGAGACCAGTTCCTGAACTGCAGTATCACAAGGCTGAGGTCTGTGATACAATCTGATTTTGTTTGAAAGGTTCCCACACCCTGGCACTGTTCCCCAATGGCCAAGTGCCATTGTCCTCTGCAGAACTCCTCCCCTCCATTCTCATGTTGGAAATTATTTGGTTCATGCCCTAAGAAGT
>NW_009239042.1:0-318 GCF_000690835.1 Fulmarus glacialis | reverse complement strand
GGATTTGTTTGGATTTTTTTGTTCATGCTTTTGAGAGCACATTCCCATCAGAAAACCCCATGCCCATCATTCATAATAAAGCTCTGCAGTCCCCTGCCAGGCAGCATGGTTCTGCGTCATCCAGTGACAGCCAACCCTTTGCCTTGTAAGAGATTTATTCCCTAGGAGATAGAGCAGTAATCGACCATCTCAAGACTTTAGTCTCTGGCATGTGGGTCAGGTTTAACTGGCTGGCTCCTTTTGGTGATTTTGTAGGAGTTCACCGATTCTGCACTGATTTATAATATCTCACAGACTCCCAGCTCCCATCGGTCCCTA
>NW_009239041.1:0-320 GCF_000690835.1 Fulmarus glacialis | reverse complement strand
CAGGAATTCTGGTCAGAAGATAAATGCTGAAAGGAGGGTTCAACCCTAGTCCAGCACATTTTGAGAATGCTCAGCTAAGAAGTTTCTCCTTACCTTTACAGGATGCTGGAAGCTGGGTGAGTGCCTCAGTGTCAGGGGCTTTGCGACCAAGCCTCTCAAGGCAGAACTGGCACTTCTGGACCATCCAAAACTTGGTGGACTTGAACCACACAGGCCTGAAGCCACGCAACCAGAGCAGCTGGCAGGGAACCAGGTTGCAAGAGGGAGAGAACAACGTGGAGGAGTCTGGAGGCAAAGAATCTGGGGAGAGAAGCGGGGAG
>NW_009239040.1:0-319 GCF_000690835.1 Fulmarus glacialis | reverse complement strand
AGAGAATAAATATTTTAAAATGTAATCAGTCATTGGGGAAATGTGACAGGATTTAAATGATGACATAACATGCTTGTCTTGTCTCTGCTGCCTGTGCTAATGAGCATGAATTGAGAGCATTAGAGATCTATCCACAGGCATTAGTGTGTGTGAGTCAGGGGATCACAGCCTTAATTAGTCTCATCCTCTACTGACAGCCAAGCCTCTTGCCTGTCCAGCGCAGGCAGAAACTCCTTCCGATGCTCCGGAGCCTGCTACGCAGGCTTCAACACAGCACCGTGCTGCTGTCCATCAGAGAGTTGTGGTGAACGGAGTTAAA
>NW_009239039.1:0-320 GCF_000690835.1 Fulmarus glacialis | reverse complement strand
CAACCCTCTGATTGAATTACAGCATTTCACTTTGGGAAAAACAAACCTAAACTTTGATTGGATGGTGGCACTTCTTATGTATATCCTTTCATTAAAAACAAATTAGACAAAACATTTTCTGTTGAGAGTTATCTTGATATGATTGACCTGACTCAGAGCAAATGAGCTAAATCACCTGATCATCTTGTGGTAATTTTACCAGTACTGTATTTGTGTCAGCTTACACATTTATAAAAATTACTTTTATGGAAAATTTACAAAAGTTTTCATTGTATAAGCCCCCCCAACACACACTCATGCACAAACACACGCACACTTAC
>NW_009239038.1:0-320 GCF_000690835.1 Fulmarus glacialis | reverse complement strand
GCCGTAAAAAACACAGGACATGATGAACAATGGAGCATTAAGATGTGCAAATATTTATCAGCAGTTCCTCAATGACTTGTAATGTTTTTTGCATGCGAGAGCTTTGAAATAATGAGATTTCCTTGGTTGATTTCACATGTTATTGGCCAAATGTGCAATTGAGTATTAGTTTCTATACAAATGTGTGCCACTAAATGCTTCACTGATAGTGTTGAGCTATCAACTTTAGTTGGCAGGAATTTACCTCGAAGAGTTCACCTGTGTGCGCTTACTTGTGCCAGCTTGAACCTGTTTATTCTAAAAATTTGTAAAGTAAGGGG
>NW_009239037.1:0-320 GCF_000690835.1 Fulmarus glacialis | reverse complement strand
ATAAAAAAATTTGAAGACAATTGTGACTCTTTCGTGGTGTCAGCTGTTCTGTACAAAAAGCTCTAAGTTTGAAAACTAGTAAACTTAGAACTTAAAGCTAACCATTAATAGAATGCATCATTTGAAGCTGTTCACATTATAATAAGAATTTGGTGAGCACTGGCTGTAGACTTCTAGAATTAACATTTACTTCAATTCCAGTTTGGAACTCTGAACAGAGTCATTCCTTTTAGGACACTCTATTGCACATTAATTATGCTTTTAGCCAATACAGCTTGAACAATAAGAAAAATTACATTTTTGTCTTTAGATAGTTTCCA
>NW_009239036.1:0-319 GCF_000690835.1 Fulmarus glacialis | reverse complement strand
GCTACAGAGCCATTAGAAATTGGACAGTCAGGAGGACAGATATTTAAGGTTGTATTGTAAAACTAGAGTAAATCAAAGATTGCTCTCGGTGCTTATTCAGCAACAACTAATTCCAGTGACTAAAATTCTTGTTACAGCAAAAATAATGAAACTGGAATGTACAAAATCAGCTCAAATCCAGAGCCAGTATAACCCGGAGAATCAATGGTCAGTTTGTAAATGTGCCCAATACCACAAAACAAGCCAAGAGAAAACTGCCTGGTGGGATGAGGTCCTGACTGTCCTTCCCCACTGTTTGCAGTGTCAGTTCAGTTTAACA
>NW_009239035.1:0-319 GCF_000690835.1 Fulmarus glacialis | reverse complement strand
CCCTCTGCCCTGGGACCCCCACCCTGGGAACCCACCACCCTGAGAACCTCATCCTAGGAACCCCGCCCTGGGAACCCACCACCCTGGGACCCCCCCACCCTGGGAATCCCACCCTGGGAACTCACCACCCTGGGACACCCAACCTGGAACACCCCACATTGGGACCTCCACCCTGGACCCACCACCTGGGACACCTACCCTGGGACACCCACCTTGGGTCCACCACCCGGAGAACCCACCACCCTGGGGCACCCATCCTGGGACACCCCACATTGGGACCTCCACCTTGGGACACACACCCTGGGACCCCCATGTCCCA
>NW_009239034.1:0-319 GCF_000690835.1 Fulmarus glacialis | reverse complement strand
AAACTAAAGTGTGTTAGGAGTACAAACAAGAGTTACCACTTAGAAATGTGTTAGCTGGTTAACCTCTGGGATTATTGAATAAATCACTCTGTTACTCACTATTTAAACCAGAATAGATGAATGAAGCTTCTTATTTGCCCTTAAACACTCATTAAAGTAAACAGCCTTTAATGAACTTCTGATTACTGATTATTGCCTGGAGGAAAAGTGATATAAATAGATAAATAATCAGGGTGGAAGCCTTCATCTCACTAAAGTCAATGAAGAAGAATTTAACTGACCATGTACTTGAGGCCTCAAAACACACTCTATATTATTA
>NW_009239033.1:0-319 GCF_000690835.1 Fulmarus glacialis | reverse complement strand
GTTAATAATCTGGAGTCCCCTCCATTTCCCAGGATCATTGGAAGCCTTGCAGCTGAAAGATATGAAAGGTCACAGCAGTGGCAGCAAACGAAAAGATACTGCTTTGTATGTTAACAAGGATAAGCATCTGGGGTAGGAAGGTATGTCTGAAGTTGAGCCATGACTCTTGCACTGACCCACCAGAGTGAACATGTGTAATTCAAGAGATGTAAGATAGCAGATATGAATAATATGATAGATGATTGCACTAACAGAATCACAGAATAGTTGAAGTTGACCTCTGGAGATGGTCTAGTCCAACCTCCGTGCTCAAAGCAGG
>NW_009239032.1:0-317 GCF_000690835.1 Fulmarus glacialis | reverse complement strand
TTAGTCCCCAACCTCAGAAAGTACTTGAAAATTTCACAAGAAATCTTGCTCCAAGACACCTTTTTTCCTCTCCCCACTCTAAAAGATTATCTCCAGCCAACGTTTTGAAAGGATATCGAAGCAGATATCCTTTTCTTTGCAGAAAAACCTCAGTCTGAATAACAAAGACTTTTCAGGAACTTTAAAAAAGTTGTATTAAAAGAATAAATTAAAAGAACTAAAGAAAAGCTCTGTAGCCATCACTAGCTACAGAACACCATGGTTCCCTCCGTTCCTGTAAAGACAAAGCTTTGAAAGCTGGCCAAATGATGAAAAAA
>NW_009239031.1:0-317 GCF_000690835.1 Fulmarus glacialis | reverse complement strand
TCTTGCATACTCATATTTTGTCCCCAGAAATCATTTGCCTGAAATGATGCTTTATAGATTCTAATACCCAACATAAGGTGAGGTTTGACAGCACCAGCTGAATGTGAGAGGAATACAGGTAAAAGGCAGGGAACGGCCTTGCCCAGAGGACTTCATCCCATTTCTCACATCCATGAGCCTCAATTCTTTGGCTTGGCAGAAATCCTTCCATTAAGACAGAGAAGATCAGAGGTCCTGTTTAGACTGGGAAAGTAATTGAATTTAGCTAATGTTAGCAAACTTGTATGTAACTTCAATCTTTTTTTCCTAATCAGGAG
>NW_009239030.1:0-319 GCF_000690835.1 Fulmarus glacialis | reverse complement strand
GCCACGTCATTTTACTATTGTGTCATGAGGCCTTGCTGAGTTCTGGGCACCCTGCAGCAGTCGGGGATGAACTGAGGGAAGTTCTGCAGCCTGTTTTATACTAAACAAACTCAGGGGCCGCATCCACTGACTGAAGTTAACTGAAGTCCCTGAATCTCTGGTGCTGATCAACAGCAGAAGGCTTCAGGGTCTTTCTCAACCTGATAAATCACACTGAGAGTTGGGCAGCAAGAAGTGGGAGAATAAGTACACAAATGACAAATGCAAGTGACGAAATTGCTCCTCACGCATGACACGGTACCGGTGAAGTTTTTCACAG
>NW_009239029.1:0-319 GCF_000690835.1 Fulmarus glacialis | reverse complement strand
CCCAGCCCCAGCGCAGGGCAGGAGACACACCTTCTCCCAGGAGCCGGGGGCAGAGCTGCCCAGCTGCTGGCTCAGCTCCTGGCTCAGGCCCACGGTCCAGGCCTTGTCCTCAATGGGCTCCAGCGACGCTCGCAGGAACTGGGGTGAACAGGAGAGGAAGCGAGTGTTCCCCTGCCCTTGGCCAGGGCCCTTTCCACACTCGCATGTCCCGGCATGCTGCTGGGGGAGAGCTGCCACGAACGGCACTCTCTTCCCCCGCCCCACCCAACCCTCTTTTCACCAGCCTCCCTCTTCTCCTAACACCTCAGGCGAGACCCCC
>NW_009239028.1:0-319 GCF_000690835.1 Fulmarus glacialis | reverse complement strand
CCCCGTCCTTCCCGCCTCTCTGTTTTGGTGGTCGTCTTGTAGATATACGGAAGAAAATCCATTTCAAAGTGATCAGGAGCCCCGGGGACCTGCTGCAGTTCATCGAGGAGTTGAAGGAGAGCACCAAGAAGGTGGGTGACCGCCTGCACCCTACCCCAGGCCCACCCGTGATGGAGACAGGCCCCCCAGGCAGCTTCTCCGTGCCTCAGTTTCCCCATCGGCACCCAAGGGTGTTCACGAGAACCTTCCCTCTGCCTCCAGGCAAAGGAGAAGGCGAGCGAGGAGGAGGAGGAGGCATCGGCGAAGGCTTCCTCCGATC
>NW_009239027.1:0-319 GCF_000690835.1 Fulmarus glacialis | reverse complement strand
CCCCAGCCACCCGCAGGGTTTCCGTTGGGAGAGGAGGCTTTGAGCCTGAAAAACAGCAGCTTTGGTAAAAGCAGCTATTTAAGGCTTCTTAGTTGGTGTCAGCCCAGGGCTCGGCAGCATGCAGCCCTGCACAGATGGATGTAGGACAGAGAGACAGGCGCTGAGCCCCCAGATCCCTTCCAACCATCTATCCATCCACCCGGTTTCAGCATCCAGGCTTAAATCAAACTGGTCTCGGTCTTGGGGCCATCCGCTCGTGGCCACACGCCCGGCGTGTTGGGCATATGGAGTGACCCGGGGCGGTGGCAGCCCGCTCGCC
>NW_009239026.1:0-319 GCF_000690835.1 Fulmarus glacialis | reverse complement strand
GGGGCACGGGCACTTCTGCCGGACAGTTCAGATTTTCACGATGCAGATGAATCAGAACGTGGAGAGAGGTTAAATGCCCGACTGGGACCGCGCGGCTCAGTCCCGGGCTGCAGCATCGCTGGGACCCCGCTGGGGGAGAGGCAGGTGCCCGGGGGCTGCTGTTGGGCTGGGGTTACCGTTAGATTAAGTAATGCTAGACAAAAACGCAGGGCTGCTTGTATTAATTTATTTGGGGCCTCCGTACCTCCTGACGTTTATGTTGTGTTTGTTTTAATTAGGGCTAAATATTGATCTCGCTGGAGACGACTGTAAGTAACCC
>NW_009239025.1:0-318 GCF_000690835.1 Fulmarus glacialis | reverse complement strand
TACTCCCAAGAAATGCATCTCCTGTGCAGGTCGTTTGATCTTGCTTCTTTTTATGGCCAATCCACCTTTAAGAAGCATCAGAATTATTCTTTTGCCCTTCTCAAACTTTCTTCTCCTTTCTTGCTCCACATGATGGGGCAACTAGACTGACAGCCTTCTTGCATGACCCCTTCTTAGCAGCTGTCTTTCCCCTCAGTTCACGTACATAGGCTTCCAGCTTAAAAGTGGGATCACCATCCCACTTCCCCTGGTCACACAGGAAGAACCAGGGAGGGCCATGCAGCATGGTCCTGGGTCTTTCTTTCTTGCTGACCACAG
>NW_009239024.1:0-318 GCF_000690835.1 Fulmarus glacialis | reverse complement strand
CAGAATCCCAACCGGGCAAGTCCTTGGAGCAACCTGCTCCAACCATGGAAGTTAGCTCTGTGCCAGGGAGCAGCGTGAGCAGGCTGTTCTGCAAGAGTTGCTGTCTGATCATGCAGGGATGGGGTTAAGAAAGCCAAGGCTGACCTGGAATTGAATCTGGCAAGGGATACAAAGGACAAAAGGAAAGGATTACACAAGTACGTAGACAGCAAAAGGAAGTTTGGGGAAAACCTGGCCCCAATGCTGAATAGAGAAGAGGAACTGCTGACAAAGGGCATGGAAAAGACCAAGGTACTCAGTGCCTTCTTTGCTTCAGTC
>NW_009239023.1:0-318 GCF_000690835.1 Fulmarus glacialis | reverse complement strand
CAGCCTCTCTGGGTGACCTGTTCCAACACTGGACTGAGTTCATGGAGAAAAAAGGTTTTTCTTATCTCCAGGCTGAACCTCTTCTCTATCACCTTACGCTCGTTGCTTTTTGCCCTCTCAACACACACCATGGTGGAGAGCCTGGCTCTCTGCATTCTCCATGACCTTCTTGTAAGTAATGGCAGGCTGCAGTGAAGTCCCCCTTGGCCTTCCCTTCTCCAGGCTGGACAAGCCCAGCTCCATCAGACTCTTCTCACAGGTCAAGTGCTCCAGCCCCTGACCAACTTGGGGGCCCTTTGCTAAACCCACTCCAGCTTG
>NW_009239022.1:0-315 GCF_000690835.1 Fulmarus glacialis | reverse complement strand
CCTCCCTGTCCTCCATGTGCCTTCGCGTAGCTTCAGTTATCGCTGACCCCAGTTCCCGGCTTCGGTCACCTCTAGGGTAAATGAAGAATGAGGAGATCCTCGCTGCGCCTCTGTCTCTGTGATCGTTCCCTGTTACAGAGGCGAGCGCTGACCTTACCGCAGTCACACTTTCATATATCTACGTCTGTTCTTAGGTCCCGCTGAACGCTGTTCTTTGATCCCTCCGCGCTAGGTTCTGCACGGCCCGTTTCTTCTCCCCCTTTTTCTCCCCCTGACCCCAGCACAAGGGGGGTGTGTGCCGGGCCGGCCCGCGGT
>NW_009239021.1:0-318 GCF_000690835.1 Fulmarus glacialis | reverse complement strand
TTCATTTTAAAAATATAATTTTGTGGGTATTCAATTGCTGCCAACAAAATATTGGAGAAATAGCATCATTCTTGTGTTTGTTTAAAGCCATAAAGCTCTTTGGGTGTCTGTGTTTGCATGTAATAATATTTATCTGGCGCTATTCACATTGTTATGAAGACACTCTTAAATAAGATCTCTTTATTTTTGCAGCTCATCTTTATTTTCCTTCCTGAGTCTGAAAAAGTAGCTTTTATTTTTTTAATCTATTTATGTTTATTTAATGAATTCTTTATTTCTAAGACTTTTTTTTCATCTTTTTTAAAACAAATGGGGTTC
>NW_009239020.1:0-319 GCF_000690835.1 Fulmarus glacialis | reverse complement strand
TGCAGGTTCAAGCTCTTGTACTCTGCCAGAGTTTCGGTTTCGGGGTTTGGGCAGCGTTAGGTGCACACCGCCGGCTGCACCCTCTGCACACCCTTTAGCTCAGAGGGTCAATGCATCTGCAAAAAATGCATGGCTGTAACGCATTGCAACGTGATGCAATGTTTGCTGGGCCACTAATAGCAGCGAGCGTGTAAGATCCATCCTGCAGAATTAAACCTGCAGTTTAAGGTGTGGTTTGCAAGCAGGAGACCAGGGAGACGCGAGCTTTAGAAAGCGTAACTAGGGCACGGCGCCCGCTCCCAGCCGCCAGCAGCAGAGC
>NW_009239019.1:0-318 GCF_000690835.1 Fulmarus glacialis | reverse complement strand
GAACAGTTTCCACAGAGGAGTTGGACTAAGTTGAATATAATGAGCAAACGCCACATGTATCCATTATGTCCCTCTATTCATTCCCAATCACTGCCATAACTCTTTGACTAAACGATGATGAGCGCTGAATTACACACAATGCCCTGCTCATATTAAAATACATTTAAGACCTATCCCTCCTGGTGCCCTGTTACGCCTATTCACAGGATTTTCTTTTTGTCCTAATAGGGCCTCTCTGGGAAGCAACACCAGTCTCGTTCCAGAAGAACAAAATAACAGCATGAGGCTGAAACCTGGCACGAACTGGGGGGAACGAAA
>NW_009239018.1:0-318 GCF_000690835.1 Fulmarus glacialis | reverse complement strand
GTGGAGCTGAACCACCATCGGAAGGATCCCTTTCCCTCCTTTCTTCCTCCTTAGGAATTTACATACCAGAAATCTCATGTGGCTAAAGAGCAGAGAAATCCCCCTTAATCTGGCTCTCCTTAAACGTGCAAGGCATTGGAAGCCTATGCTAGAGGTCTTGGGCAGGCTTCATTCACCAGCTCAGCCAATGGAAGTGCTCCAAATGACATCTCTCCGTGCACCATCCTCCAGATGAAGCCTTGGACCCCTTGGCTGAGGGGAGAACATTGGAAAGAGGTTGATTTATTGGAGGAGCTCTGAATGCCGTGATGTCAGGAG
>NW_009239017.1:0-318 GCF_000690835.1 Fulmarus glacialis | reverse complement strand
AGCACCCAGCACCCCCAGTGCCCAGCAACTGAGCACCCTCAATGCCCAGCACATGGACATGTCCAACACCCAGCACCCTCAGCACCCGGACATTCTGAGCACCCAGCACCCCAGCACCCAGCACCAGGACATACCCAGCACCCAGCACCACCGGTGCCCAGCACCCAGCACCCAGCACCTGGACTTGACAGCACCCATCCCCCCGGACATTCCAAGCACCCGGACACGTCCAGCACGCCCAGCGCTCAACACCCACAGTGCCCAGCATGCAGCACCCAGCATTGAGACATGCCTAGCACCTGGACATGCCCAGCACCC
>NW_009239016.1:0-317 GCF_000690835.1 Fulmarus glacialis | reverse complement strand
GATAGCCAGGGGTGTTACAACAGTGTAAGCGATAATGTAGATCTGCTGTTTGTATTCCAACTGACTTGTCATCTGGAAGAGAAAATGCTAGTGTAGTCAGTATGATTTCACAAGTAACCAAGCTGGTCTAACACCTTGCTGCTGTTCCATGGAGGAGCTCTTTCTTTCTACCTTTACTCAAGCTGCTCCTTCCCTGTTCAAGCGTTTAATCTGAAATTGTGTATTGTTATTCTGTTTTGGTTAATTCCTTGGCTATATGAATTAGAGTTTCCTCTTTATTAGAATAAAGGAGTAGTCTTTGCAGCCTTGAGCTTGTT
>NW_009239015.1:0-317 GCF_000690835.1 Fulmarus glacialis | reverse complement strand
CAGAGGACAAAACCCATGAGCAAGATTCACAGGGAGAAGCACACCGGCAGCACATAGTAAAAGCTGCAAAAGGACCCGGCAAGTGCTAGTAGTGGGTGACTCCCTGCTGAAAGGCACCGAGGCACCCATCTGCCAGGCTGGTATACAGTCAAGGGGAGTTTGCAGCTTGCCAGCAGCCAAGGTCTGGGATGTCAGAGGGAGACAACTGCCACAGCTGGTTAAAAGCACAGACTACTGTCCCCTACTTCTTTTCCATGTGGGCACCAATGACATGGGAAAGCAAAACCTGGGCAAGATCAAGCAGGACTTCAGAGCCT
>NW_009239014.1:0-318 GCF_000690835.1 Fulmarus glacialis | reverse complement strand
TTTATTATATGGAAAGGAGCTTCTAGAATCAAACTTTGTGAATGTGACAAACAAAATCTGAGCATAAGAAGTAGTGATATCTAGAATATGACCATTTTAAAGGCAAGTCAGAGGTCCACTACTGATTTTTGTGCTGAATTTCGTCAGCTTTTTTCCTCGAGCAGAAAGCGGTTGATTTGAAACTGATTTAGATTTGCTAGACTTGATAATTCTTCCAAAACAATTATATTCTCCACATTTTAATTCATAGCCCAGAGTACAGAAATAAAAGATCATGCTATTACAGATGTAGAATCATAGAATCATTTAGGTTAGAAA
>NW_009239013.1:0-318 GCF_000690835.1 Fulmarus glacialis | reverse complement strand
TTTCACAGAGCAAATTTCTGCTTTTTCAGGAAGATGGTAGGCAGGATCTCATGGGAGACTGTTCCAAAGAGCAAAGGAGCTCAAGAGGGCCATCAGGCCTTTAAGGAGGACTTTCTCCAAGCATGAGCACAGGCCATCCCCATAGTCAGGAAAATAGGCAGGCAAATCAGAAGATCAGCTTGGCTAAGCAGGGAGCTCTTGACAGGGCTCCAGTGCAAAAATTGCTTGTGCTAGTTGTGGAGGCATGGACAGGCTACAATGGAGGAATTTAGGAACACTGCCCAGGCAGGTAAGGATGGTGTCAGGAAAGCCAAGGCT
>NW_009239012.1:0-316 GCF_000690835.1 Fulmarus glacialis | reverse complement strand
TCCCAAGGTATCTTCCATGTTACCTATGGTGTGAAATCCAACAACTGCATGAGCTGCAAAGTAAGGACAGGATTAAGGACAGGATTCATCTCAGTTGACAGACTAAATCCAAGACAGTGGTTCAGGGACTGTCTTCAGCCAAGAAAGAAATATTGATCCCTCCAAAGGGTGATTTATACAATAATTTTAGCCATCAGTCTTAAGAAAAAGAAATCACATTCCATAAGTCCTTTTTGGCCATGCACGGAGCAAACAACTGTAACTTAGAAGTAAAAGTCAGAGGTCACTAAACTTAGGAAGATTTATGCCACTCTTT
>NW_009239011.1:0-318 GCF_000690835.1 Fulmarus glacialis | reverse complement strand
CATTTTCCAGCTTCATTTTTGGGATTGCGGGGACGGAGCCCTGAAAAAATTTGAGCATCTCCTGCCCGTGAGTCACTGGGGGACAAATTTGGGGGGGGGGACACACAGGACCCCCCCCATAATGGTCGCTATCCCGTCGTGTGTCCCCCCCCAGGCTTGTAAGGAGGAGGCGGACGCCATCCTCTTCCTCTTCTCCTTCACCGACCGCTCGTCCTTCGAGGAGCTGCCGGCCCAGATGAGCCGGGTGGTCGGCCCTGACGAAGAAAACCTCGTTAGGGTGGTTGTCGGCACTAAGTATCCTTCTCGGGGGGCCCTGGG
>NW_009239010.1:0-318 GCF_000690835.1 Fulmarus glacialis | reverse complement strand
AGGATCCTGAACTCCACAATCTCATGGTCTTTGCAACCAGGACTGCCCCTGAAACTCACAATCTGACCAAGTTCCTCCTTGCTTGGAAGTATGAGGTCCAGCCAGAATACCTGCCATCACCAGCTCACATGTGTTAGGAAGTTACCATCACTGCAATCCAGAAATCTGGATTGTTTCCTGCTGTGTTGCCCTTCTAGCAGATACCAGAGTGGTTAAACTGCCCCATGAGAACCAGGGCCTGTGAATGTGAAGATGTTATAGAAGAATGCAAAAATTAAGCAACACATGTTTACATTTGTAAATATACATTAACATATT
>NW_009239009.1:0-318 GCF_000690835.1 Fulmarus glacialis | reverse complement strand
CTGTGGTGGGGTATACTGAGGGAATGGGGGTCATACTGGTGCCATGATGGGCTATACTGGAGGAATGGGGGTCACACTGGTGCTGTGATGGGGTATACTGGGGAAACAGGGGTCACATTGGGCTTGGGCTGGGTACACTGGAGGGCAGGAGGGAGCAGCACTGGGGAGAACTGGGACGTGCTGGGGCCCTGCCACTGGTGGGGACCAGGCTGTGCTGAGGATGGGGCACTGAGGGACTGGGGTGCACTGGGGAGACTGGGATGTCCTGGGCACAGGCTCAACTGGGGGCAGTGGCTGGGGGGCGGGGGGGAGCGGGGG
>NW_009239008.1:0-318 GCF_000690835.1 Fulmarus glacialis | reverse complement strand
CAGGACATTGTCCAGTTGGGTTTTGAATACCTCCAAAGATGGAGGCTCCATACCTATGGGCAAAGAATAGAAAATGAAAAAACAAGTTAAACATGGCACATCGCGTTTGTGGTTACGTATGTATGTGCTGTGGTTCAGTCTTTAGTTTTTATGGGCTGTTCTGTAACAACACAAGTACACTAGAGGCTGGAGGTAAACAACTCCACAGCTGGATTTGTTCCAAGTGACTCAAATGTGCTCTTAAAATATTTCTATGATTACTGAAGGATCTTAGAACAAGACTTCATTGGAACCAGTGGGGGAGGGGAGAAATGTTTT
>NW_009239007.1:0-317 GCF_000690835.1 Fulmarus glacialis | reverse complement strand
AAAAAAAAAAAAAATTTTTAGGGAGACAACTTCTGTCCTGATATTTGAAAAGTTGACCTTAAGACACTTGTTGGACTAGCCGTCCTTTCTTTGATACAAGGGGTGGTGGATTTTTTGTTTATCAGGCATGGATATTTTAAATTACTTTCATGACAATGAAAATGACTTTTTTTCCCCTTCAGTCATTTGCTGCAAGGCAACATACAGACTTTGTGAAAACAGCAAAAGAGGGTATTTGGAGAAAATTCTGAGTGCAGTTTCAGCCTTTTTGTAGCAATCTTTTCTGTCTCCCTCCTGCTTCCAGCTCTCTGCTGGCT
>NW_009239006.1:0-316 GCF_000690835.1 Fulmarus glacialis | reverse complement strand
TTTTTTTTAACCTTAAAATTATACTGGGACATCGAGTGAAAGTATCTGCGGTTTACTTCACCTCTTTCCTAAACATAAACAACTTTTTAATAAAGTGATTTTAGTATCAGAAACCACACTTGTGTAAATAACTGATAAAAATGAGAGCAGAACCGAGCCCTTTCCTTGTTAAGCTTGTCCTTGATCTGATCCACAGATCCCCCGGCTTCTATAAAACCCTTCTAAGCTGAAGGGCTGAGGACTCAAAGCCCTTGGGATCTGGATTTTCATGTTAAAAAAAGGTATTTTTACCACGGCCCTGCTGAAGTTTGGTGCA
>NW_009239005.1:0-318 GCF_000690835.1 Fulmarus glacialis | reverse complement strand
GTGCCAGATTGGGGGTGCCCAGATGAGGGTGCCCTTCCCACCACCACCCACCCAGCTCCCCCGTGGACACCCCGCGGCTCACGTGCTTCTCCCCATCCCACAGATGGAGGTGGAGAAACCCCCGCTGGGACCCGAACCACCGACTCTACTGAAGACCTACAAATGGCGAACGGCAGCACCCATGGGTGACCGGGAACCCGAGCGGGGCACGGGGTCCCCAGGCAGCCGGCGCTGGACCCGACTGCAGGGCTGGAAACGTTCCTACAGCCAACCCGAGTCTGATGGCCCCGATGACGGGGCTGGAAAGGGCGGCTCCAG
>NW_009239004.1:0-318 GCF_000690835.1 Fulmarus glacialis | reverse complement strand
GCAGCCCTGAGGATCCCTCCCAGCCACGCAAGAAGCCACCCCGCCATCAGTGACACTGGGAGGGTGCCTCAGGGCCTAGCAAAACCACGGCCGGGCCAGCAGGTGGGGCTCAGGCTGGTCCCCAAGAGATCCCGGATCCCTAAATCAATTATTATAAAATAGAAGAAAATAAATGCATGAAAACTGCAGAAAAAGTCTCAGTATTACTAACAATGCAGGTGGCATTGCTATCCTCACCCGCGCTGCTTTCTCCCCCTTTTCCTGGTGCTACGCCCACCGTTTCCTCACGTGTCTGCTGGGCCCTACTACCTCCTCCGC
>NW_009239003.1:0-318 GCF_000690835.1 Fulmarus glacialis | reverse complement strand
TTTTTTTTTTTTAATTCTGTGTTTTGTTTTGGTTTTTATTTGAAATTTTTCTGGTGTGCTTGAACATTTTTCTTCTGTATTTTATGTACTGTCTTTCTGCTATCTTTTGGCTTAGCCATAAAAAATCGTATGAATTACTATGAATCAGTGAATCAGATCACTGCTTTACCTGCATTGCTATCATCTCCTTGGCAGTGCCAGAAACACCAGAGGAATGTGTGAGAAATACCTCTTCCTGCAACATCCTTTGAAACATGAGGATTATTCTTATTGTAACAAAATAACCTTTCTGCATTTTCAGTTTTTCCAGTACTTTGG
>NW_009239002.1:0-316 GCF_000690835.1 Fulmarus glacialis | reverse complement strand
CCCTGCCTCTCCTTCCTCAAGAGTCTGTATCCATCCATCACAGCACTTCAGTCATGTGAGCTCTCCCACTACATCTCCGTCATCCCAATAGGATCATATCCATGCAACTACACACAGAACTATAATTCCTTCCATTTGTATCCCAAAAAGCACGGATGGACCCGTTGGTCCATAGGAACTTCAGATAGACACTCAGTCATGCTGATTTCTCAGGGAAAGGGTGAGAACTTCCTCAAAAAACTGTCCTCTTGCCACATCCTTATTTGAGTGCAATTTGGCTGGTCCCCCTTGTGCCCTGTTTTGCTGTTGTCTAAAT
>NW_009239001.1:0-317 GCF_000690835.1 Fulmarus glacialis | reverse complement strand
TATCACCATAAAACACCGATAACTTGAAATATGTCTCGAAGGTATTGTCCTTGAATCTTCTACCAAATAAGACAATGTGGTAGAATTTTGGTAGCAACTGAACTTGAAGTTTCAAAACTCAATACTTGCAATTGAGTTCCTTTGATGTAAAGTTTAATACCCTTGTCACTGATTTTGAACTTTTTCTTGCTGAGACTGCCTGTTTTGAATGGTGCTTTCTGGGGTCAGCACACAAACACCTGAGTTCCCTGAGGTTTCTAGGAAGCAGAAGATAGCTGGAGGGTTATAATTTGGACAACCTCTTTGTGTCAAGACCC
>NW_009239000.1:0-317 GCF_000690835.1 Fulmarus glacialis | reverse complement strand
ACGGACAGGTAAGTGTTCTTCCTCGTTTGTAAAGAAAAGACAGACTTCTGTTATCTTCATTCCTATATTCCCCATATAGTGGCTGTTGTGAAATATAATACCCAAGCATTGAATCAACCATTTGTAACTTACGGCATGAAGTCTGTCAGAGGAAAAGGTTAATTGTGTTCACAACTTCCATGGAATGATCTTTCATCCAGCTAAGAAAGTTAGTGATAAAAAGTTCCTTGTTCTTTAACAATATTGGCCTAAAGTGAGAGTCAGGTACATTGCTATTTACACCATCCTGTTTGCAAGAAAATAGCTAGCCTGTGTTT
>NW_009238999.1:0-317 GCF_000690835.1 Fulmarus glacialis | reverse complement strand
AGCGAGGGCTGACGGTGCCCCAGTCCCACTGACTCCCTGCAGCTGGAGGCACTGTCCGTGGGGCCAGGGGACTGGGCTGTGCGACCGAGGTAGTGCAGCGTGTCCCTACTCTGCCCACGGTGCTGGCAAATGGTGGCTCTGGCTGCTTTGCTGCGGGTCCAACGTGTCCCGTGGGCGCTGGCACTGCAGGGGCCCTCTGCAAGATGTGTCACATGGGGACAAACCTCCCGACCTCCCCAGCTCTGTGCCCACAACTGCCTTTCCCCCCCATCCCCATCCCTTGGGTAGGGGGCAAAGGGGGCTGCAGCTCCCCCTGC
>NW_009238998.1:0-317 GCF_000690835.1 Fulmarus glacialis | reverse complement strand
GGAGGACTTTCTCTGCAGTTTAAAGCCGGGTGATAATAGAAAGATCGTGTGGCCTCTGGCTTATATGCTAAACTCTTTTGACTAGCTTGAAGAGGCAGAATGTTTGGTCTGGCTCTGTTTCTGGAGTGGACTCCAAAACTGGCCAAAAAAAAAAAACCCAACCAAATTTTGAGGAATAGCCAAGAAAGATAAAGGTGGTATTGGTAAAGTGGTGCAGAAGTGGCTTCTGAAGTTTGCTTCTGTATCTGAGATACCTTTCTGGCAAAGCAGTGAAATATTGATCTTGCCTTCCTCTGTAATAGACGATTCACAGGGAG
>NW_009238997.1:0-313 GCF_000690835.1 Fulmarus glacialis | reverse complement strand
AAGGGAAGGGGAAAGGGAAAGGGAAGGGGGAAGGGAAGGGAAAGGAGCTGGAGGAAATCGAGAAAGAGAGGAAGAGAAAGAAAAGGGAAGGAAGGAAGGCAGCAAGGAAGGAAGGGAGGAAAAGGAAGGAAAAGAAAGAAAAAGCGAGAAACAGAAAAAGACAAATCCAAAAGAAAAAGCAAGAAAGAAAGACAAAAGAGAGAAGGGAAGAGAAGCAGCAGCCAAGTTAGCTGGGCAGGATTGGATCCCACTTCGGCAGAGCATGGAGGGGGTCGGGGCGGCAGGGCAGGAGGCGGCAGCCCCGGGTCCGGCC
>NW_009238996.1:0-317 GCF_000690835.1 Fulmarus glacialis | reverse complement strand
CACCATCCCAAAAATCCCTGGGGAGAGGCGTTTGCCCACTCGCCCTTGGCCCTCTGAAGGCATTGCTGGCGGAGACGCCTCTTCTGATCCGCATTTGGGGGAGGATGAAGGAGAGGAGGGAGGAAGGTCAGCGCTGCTCTGCATCACAGGTCGGCTGGAGATGGGGTTTCTATGGCAACGGGAGGGTTTAAAAATGGAAATGTCCTTCCTGTGCCCCGGCAGCCCCGGCACTCTGGGCGCTGGGTGCTTCCAAAGAAATAGTCGGGCGAGTTGGTTCTGTGTTTGTGCCGGGTCCCGGATCGCTGCCGCCTCCTCCT
>NW_009238995.1:0-316 GCF_000690835.1 Fulmarus glacialis | reverse complement strand
TTAGCGTGTTCTTTATATTTGCACAAACTCAGCCTTTCTTAACACGTCAACCACGTCCTTAACGTGCCCTTACCGTGTTCTTGGCATGTTTAGTTTTCCAGACCCTCTTCTTGGCATGTTCTTAGCCTGTCCTTAGCGTGTTCTTTATATTCCCATACGTTGAGGCTTTCCTAACATGTCCGGCACGTCCTCAGTGAGCCCTTAGCGTGTCTTTAGCATGTTGAGCCTTCCCTACCCTGTTCTTAGCATGTTTTTAGCATGTCCAGACATCCAGACCCTGTCATTAACCTGCCCTTAGCGTGTCCTTAGCGTGTTC
>NW_009238994.1:0-316 GCF_000690835.1 Fulmarus glacialis | reverse complement strand
GTACATTATTGTATTGTATATAAAAAGTATAAATACATTAAGGAAACCTTGCAAAGAAAATTGATTTTCTTTTAATCAAAATATTAAAAGTCACTAGAATAATCACTTAATGCAACTGGAGAAATCACAAATCGGGAGATAAATTATCCTAACTGTTATTCTAATAAAACTTGGCACTTTTTTAATTAAAAAACATTTGGTCTCCTTTGAAGAGTTAATTATATGGAGAAAGCCTAGGCAGAATCACATCAAAATTATGGCCAACTCAGGGTCCCGTGCCCCTCTAGTTATTAATTTATTTCTATTAAAAAAAAAA
>NW_009238993.1:0-316 GCF_000690835.1 Fulmarus glacialis | reverse complement strand
CCGCTCCAGCTCTGATTTCCGCCTCCTTCTTCCTTCTCTCCCCCTCCGTCCGTGCGTCCGTCCCCGTGTTCGTCCGCGTCCGCCCCTGCCTTCCCGTGCCTCCGTCCGTGCGTCCCTCCGGGTGTGCCTCCACCCACCTCCGCACCCGTCCGCGCCTCCGTCCACGTGTCCATCCATCCACACGTGCCTGTGATCATCCGCGTGTCCACCCATCTGCGCATCCATCCCCGTGTCCATCCACCCCTACGTCCATCCCCACGTCCATCCATCCCTGCATCCACCCCTACATCCATCCCTGCATCCCTCCCTCCCTCCA
>NW_009238992.1:0-316 GCF_000690835.1 Fulmarus glacialis | reverse complement strand
GTATTTTGGGATAATGCTCCCATTCATGCCCAAGAAGGGAAAAGAAATAACAGGGAAATTGCTCACACTCGCCCCATCTCTCTTTGCAATGGAAAAAAAGTTGTGTGTGTGTGGAGGGGGAGTCCTGAATAATCAAAACCCTGATTTCCAGAGGGTTCAGCGAGCGGCGTAAGCGCAGCCCTGCAGGGCCGTCCCGCTGCATAGGCGCAGCTGGAGGAGGGTTTGTGCCATTTGATGTCTCAGCAAAGCTCAGACGTCCTCCCAGCCTCCGAGCAGCGGTGACTTTCTGCTCGCGCCTCCCGAGAGGCGAGCGGCC
>NW_009238991.1:0-316 GCF_000690835.1 Fulmarus glacialis | reverse complement strand
GAACTGGGGGTATTTGGGGCAGAACTGGGGGAACCGAGAGGGAATTGGGAGGGAACTGGGAAGGAACTGAGGGGAACTGGGGAAAAGGGGGAAAACTGGGAGGATACTGTGGGAAACCGAGGGAAATTTAGGGAGTAACTGGGGAAACTGGGAGGGAATTGGGGGGGACTGGGGAAACTGGGAGGGAATTGGTGGGAAGTGGGAGGGAACTGGGGAGGGAACTGGGAAAACTGGGAGGGAAATGGGGGTAATTGGGGGGAACTGGGAGGTACTGGGAGTAATTGGGGGAGAACTGGGAGGGAATTGGGAGGGAATT
>NW_009238990.1:0-316 GCF_000690835.1 Fulmarus glacialis | reverse complement strand
TGGTCCGCACCGGCCTCGTCTACTGGATCTCGCCCGTCTTCCGCCTGGCGGCCACCAGCCACAGCGAGGCCGTGGCCCGGCTGACAGACGACCGCGACCTGCGCGCCCTGCTCAGCTACCTCTTCTACGGTCAGGGGGCCGTCGCGATAGGGAGGGGGCTGTCACGATAAGGAGGGCACCATTGCAATAGAGGAGGGCCATGTCGCGATAGGGGAGGGCACTGTCACCGTGGTGATGGAGGAGGGTTGTATTGCAAAAGGGGACGGTGTCATGATAGGGGAGGGCCGTGTCATGATAGGGGAGGGCCATGTCATGG
>NW_009238989.1:0-315 GCF_000690835.1 Fulmarus glacialis | reverse complement strand
TAAAGTTATTTACATTTAAGCCATTGTACCAAAAGCTTAAAAGCCAGAACTACTTATGTCTATTTAAGAAATTGGTAAGGTTTCTACTGATTTTGGACTAAGCCTTCACTGTAGACTTTAATGCTGCTAGAGATCAGTCGAAAGCTTGACCAAACAAATACATCTTATACTATGTCTAATACTAATCAAACTTGGCTATGGTACTTAGCAAGAAAGGGTAGTTTTTAGGACAAGTACTTGTTAAATATCTGTGGTTTGTATGCAACATTAAGGGCCATTCAGTTCTGGGTTTTTTTGGTTTGTTTTGGTTTTTTT
>NW_009238988.1:0-315 GCF_000690835.1 Fulmarus glacialis | reverse complement strand
TCATTTTGTTTTCAATAGTTAGTTGAATGGAATTACTTAAGTAAATTTTTCTCCATCAGTTCTATGCTGGCAACAGTCTTAGGAGATTTCAGGGTTACAGTGAAGTGTTAATTAATCCTGCATGTCTTGCTGAGCACCAAAAAGAACAATGGCTTTGACTAATGTAACTGTACAAGGGTGGATATTTTCATCTTTGGGATAAGCATTTTAAGAGAAGCAAGTACTGCACAAACAAATAGCTTCAAAAGGAGGGGTACATTATTTCCCTTCATTCTGGGGACATCTTTGGGGGAAGAAAGAGCTGTGTCCTTCTGG
>NW_009238987.1:0-313 GCF_000690835.1 Fulmarus glacialis | reverse complement strand
CCAAGCGCTGCCATCAGCTGCCCAGGATTCATCCTTCTTTGTGACACAGGGGTTGTAAATACGCCATAAAATGAATATTAAATTAGTGAATCATATGCTAACACTATCCTACAGTAGGTATGGCCAAATACAAGAGAGATGTTCACCAAATACTCCATGCAGCTTGTCATTCACTGAAGATAAAGTCGTATTGAATGAATAGCAAGTGTGTAGAACTCTGGTCACAGCCATGATCTGGTACATTTACAGAAGTTTGCTCCTAGTCTGGTTTCTACACACTTACACAGACTAGTTATTGGAGTTGCTTGGTTTT
>NW_009238986.1:0-316 GCF_000690835.1 Fulmarus glacialis | reverse complement strand
CGGCCCCGAGAGCTCAAGGCTGATGGACTTGGCACGTCCCTCCCCGAGCAAGGCTGCAAGAAATGTATCGCCTGCCCCGGGAGGGCTTCCCCGCTGACCTTGCCTGGCCCCAGGCAGATGGGGAACCGGAGGGGTCCGGGAAGGATGCGCCTCCCCACCGCAGACACCCCAGTGCCGGCCCCTTGCAGCCCCCGAGGCCGGTGCTGATGGGGACCCAGCCCCACGGGCACCTTCGCAGCATCATTCCCCTGCCCGGAGCTGGGTACCACTTGGGGTGGGCATGCCACCGGCCCCCTCGCCCACCTGGAAAAACCCC
>NW_009238985.1:0-315 GCF_000690835.1 Fulmarus glacialis | reverse complement strand
TTTTCCCCTTTCCCCCTAGTGGTAGAAAAATGTTTAGGCAGTAACGATGTGTTGCCTAATCTTTCTCCCTCTACCTCAACTCATTTCTTCTCTTCCTCAAGCTTCAAGGACTTGCTGGTCCTAGCTCTTGAGCAGACTAGGTGTTGAGTGGGTGGTATACCCAGACTGAGTTAATCCTGTAAATACATATGAAACCCAGGAGAAAACAGGCTGGGATTTTATCTGCATACCAAACCACACATCCCCAAGCAACATAAGTTTTATAAATGCTCTGTATTGCAATTAACAGCTTCTGTCAACACTGCATAGTAAAGT
>NW_009238984.1:0-315 GCF_000690835.1 Fulmarus glacialis | reverse complement strand
AGGAGGCCATCTTCCTGCCCTGGCGGCGACGAAGAGGGGGGTGACGCTGGGCGGCGATGGCACACGCGTGTGTGCACATGTGTGTGCGTGTCTGCAAGTGAGGGTGCACATTAGCGTGCGCAGCTGTGTGTGCATGACCCTGCGCGTGTGTGCGTGTGTTTGCAGGACTGCGGGCGTGCGTACGTGTGCATGGGTGTGCCAGTGTGCGCGTTTGCGCATGTTTGCATGTGTGTTTTGCACAAGTGTGCAGGCACTTGCATGAGTGTGCAAGTCTGCATAACTCTTTGTATGACTGTGCATGTGTGTTTGCATGGC
>NW_009238983.1:0-313 GCF_000690835.1 Fulmarus glacialis | reverse complement strand
TGACCAACAAGAGCTGCATGAGGTTTAACAAAGATAAGTGTGAAAACCTGCACATGGGATTGAAACAGCAGTACAACAAGCCAAAGCCTGACTGCCTTTGGGTCAGCTGTAATGGAAAAACTCTGGCGGTCCTTTGCAGACCCCTTGCATGAGAGTGAGTTGAGCATGAGCCAGCAACAAGGACCAGTAGCACCCTGGTCTGAACTGGTATAAAGGTAGCCACCAGATGAAAGGATGTGATTATCCCACTCCACTCTCCACTTGCCAAGCCATGCTGGGAATATTGTGCCCATTTTTCAGTCTCTCCTTTCAA
>NW_009238982.1:0-315 GCF_000690835.1 Fulmarus glacialis | reverse complement strand
CACGGCTGATCTGCAGCTATTCTTTGTGCTACGCCAGGGCGGCTCTGGCTTCATCTTCAACCCCCCGTGCGGTAGCTGAGGCAAGAACTAGCTGGGGACAGCAATCCCCCATGGGCCTTCCCGTCCTCAGACTGAAAACCCCACCTCCAGGCCCCAAGGTGGTCCTACAATGGACTCCTCCCATTGCCCCTGCGCAGCAGCCCGGAGGACGCCAGGCCCTCTCCTCCCCTCTGCCCCTCTCTGCTACCGTCGGGTGTGGGGATGATGCCACTTGCAGGGACCCCAGCGGCTGGAGGGTAATGGAGACTCTCCGAC
>NW_009238981.1:0-314 GCF_000690835.1 Fulmarus glacialis | reverse complement strand
TTTTGATATAGATGTAAAAATGTGAACTAAAGGTGTCCTTACCTGGCTGAATTAACTATATTTGCCCAAGCCACTGTCTGTAAGCCACTGAGGACATAGTTGGGAAGTACCACCTTGGGAACGCTGAAGAAAAACGGAACAGATTCCAAAAGAAGCAGCAGCTGGGAACTCACCTCTTAGCTATAAAATCATACACTGTGGTACTGAGCTCAGTCTGGTTCTTGAACAGGCCAAAGCTTTCTCAGGCCTATTGCCATTTAGGGATTCTGTCCCTAACGAATAATTAGAAAGATTGTACAGTGGTTTGTGTCAGG
>NW_009238980.1:0-315 GCF_000690835.1 Fulmarus glacialis | reverse complement strand
CCCCTCTGGCACAGGGGCAGCCGCCATCCTGAGGATGGGGGAGCAGCTCCGCGTCCTCTCCGAGTAAGTCCCTGCACCGAGCGGGCTCTCCTGAGCGGTGTGCAGCCCACGGGGCCATGATGGTGGCACCCATCCTGGGGGTCCCCTCCCTGCACCCAGCAGCCTTGGCCCCTCAGGATGGCTCAACCCCCTTCCCCGCAGGGACGGGGAGTGGTGGCTGGTGGTGTCCAAGGTGTCCGGCAAGGAGTGCCACATCCCCAGCAGCTGTGTGGCCAAGGTCAGGCACAGGTAAATGCTGGGAAGGGTCCATCCCAG
>NW_009238979.1:0-314 GCF_000690835.1 Fulmarus glacialis | reverse complement strand
AACTGATTCATGCCGCCTGCAGCTTGTGCATTGCCCATGGACAGAGTGGCAGCCCAGCGTTCAACCTGAGCCGTTTCTCCACGCTTTCCCCACTTGTTGGAAAGGCCCTGGGGGGTCCTCCCTAGCTGAGGGTGTTTGCTCTGCTCTTACCAGCATGGCTGTTCTTGAGAGAGCAAACCAGAGGGAGGTGAAGAAGGCCCAGAGGGCGAGGCCATCTCCAAAGCTCTCCAGTCTGCCGCCATCCAGCCCCTTCCCCATAAGCTGAGGCACGTGGCCCATCGCCTTGCTCACAGAAGCAATGTCCCATCTCAGAA
>NW_009238978.1:0-314 GCF_000690835.1 Fulmarus glacialis | reverse complement strand
CCTGCAGGGCTGCAGCCCCCGGACCCCCACCATGCATGGGGTGCATGGAGGTGCAGTTAATGGGGATTTACTTTGCTTTGTGTAATGCCAGGTCTAAAATGGCTGCAGCTGGGCTTAGTGTTACATGCCTGCATTGCCAAAACCCCCTTACAAGCTGAACGCCCTTGCAGGCTGAAACAGGAGCAAAGCTGCTGGGTGTGCTGGGACAGGGGCCTGAGCTGGGCACCAGGGACACGGCTCAGGAAGGACACGGCTGCCACCACAGCCCTTCTCGGCCACTGCCGGGGAGCACCGCCAACACTGTCCCAGAAGAG
>NW_009238977.1:0-314 GCF_000690835.1 Fulmarus glacialis | reverse complement strand
AAGAGTGTGAGAGAGTGTGCATGTGCGTGCAAGAGACCATTTCACTTTCTCATACAAGTAAAGTGAGGAGAATTGGGCCTATCCTTAAGTTTTGTGGTGAGTGGAGGCAAGGTCCCTGGTGTCGGGTTTGGACCTGCTTGCTTTCTTTCCTTTCTTCCTTTCTTCTACTTCTCTCTCTCTGCTGTTGCTATGTGCAGACCCTATACTTACATTAAAAGCTTACATTGATTCTTATGGAGCCTTTTAAGATTCACATGTGTTAATAAAAAGGGGCTCTTAACCCAGAAGCTCTGTTTGGGGCAGTACCAGCAGAG
>NW_009238976.1:0-313 GCF_000690835.1 Fulmarus glacialis | reverse complement strand
ATAACATATCATGGCCAATTGTATGCGCTGGTAAGAATGCTTTTGGTACAGACAATGTTTATTTTTCTGGTATATATTATGGATGATATACTTCTGGAAAGAAGTTCCTCATATACTTCCTCCCATCCAAAAAATTATGTTCAGTGGTTCAGCTAGGAATGCAAAGGCCGGGATTCAAAATAAATTGTACAGATATGGCTGCATACATCACTTAAATCTAATCCCTTCTGCATTTGTGCTGAGACAGTTAGATTACACCAGATAGTGATGTCCTGCTTTTTCTATATTCTAGATAGACTGTGGGTCTTAGAAC
>NW_009238975.1:0-314 GCF_000690835.1 Fulmarus glacialis | reverse complement strand
GCCTCCTCCTCGATGCAGACAGATCTCAGATCTGAAAGGTCATGCACAATTACCCTAGAGTCCTTGACTCTGAATCTCCAGATAACTCCCAACCTTATGCAGGCTCTCCTCTTCCCTCTGACAACTTTCAGGACTTGATTTCAGTGAAGTACAAGATTTGTCCTTCGGAAGCACTGGCTAAAATGAAAGCCATGACTTAACATGGAAGAAAATACAACATTCACTCTCTAGAAATTAAGCATCAGAACGCAAACTGCTAGGAAAAAAAATACTAAGAATGCCTCACTATGCAGGCCATCTAAAGATTTCCAGAC
>NW_009238974.1:0-314 GCF_000690835.1 Fulmarus glacialis | reverse complement strand
CAGGATGTTGGCCATGTTTTGGTGGCCTTTTGGGCAGGGGTTAACCTCAGGCTCATCAGATGCTGTGATGAGAGGCTGTTGCCCCTGAGCACTAGAGCCGAGCAATGGGCAGCGCAGCAATGCAGGCGTGGAACTCTTGTGACCTCCTTGATGCCAATGGAGCACCCTGACTTGGCTCCTCAGAGAGCTGTCAGAGGAGAAGGACTCACCCCTTGTCTATGGTGGGAAGGGACCTCTGGAGGCCATGTCTTCCAACACCCCTGCTCAAACAGGGCCATCTAGAGTCAGTTGCCCAGAACCATGTCCAGATGGCT
>NW_009238973.1:0-314 GCF_000690835.1 Fulmarus glacialis | reverse complement strand
GGGAGACCGCCTGGGAATACCGGGTGCTGTAGGCTTTTGCCGGGGGGTGTGGGGGCGGCCCCCGTTTTGGTGTTGGGGTGTTGCAAGTGGGGTGTTGGGGAGGGGCAGGTATGGGGGGGCTCTGTGCGGGTGTTGCGAGTGGGGTGTTGGGGGGGCGGGTGTTAGCCGGCTTGTCTGGGCAGCGCATCACATGGGTCGGTGGGGCGGGAGCCCGGGGTGGGACCGTAGTGGCGGTTAAGTGAGGAGGCTGTTGGCACGCCGGGGCGCTGGTGTTTGGGGGGGGCACGTGCGGGTGTTGCTGTGGGTCGTTGTGG
>NW_009238972.1:0-314 GCF_000690835.1 Fulmarus glacialis | reverse complement strand
CGCATCTCAGTCCCTGGGAAGGTGATGGACCAAATTCAGTTGATTAATTCCTTTTGCCCACTTCCAGCGGCTCTTGCTATCTGAGATGCCCTGGGGTAGCTGACATACCAATATGCTGCTTGGAAAACTCTCCCAAGACCTATGGGAGCCCTTCTGGATCATTCGCTGGTCACCAGGAAAGGTATCTCCAGAAACCTCAGTGGAGACAACTTCTTTCTGTTGATGAGAAAGGGAAGTCTAGACAACTTGATTCAACACGGACAACTGCACTGAGGTGTCTGATGCTGGGGAAGACCAGTCTCCTCCCTTTCTTC
>NW_009238971.1:0-314 GCF_000690835.1 Fulmarus glacialis | reverse complement strand
GACGGTTGTGGGTGCCGTGGGGGAGGACTCGGTGGGGACGAGGACCCGAGCACGGCCAAAGTGGACTCACCTTGAGGTTGCGCACGGGTGCGGCGGGGTCGGAGAAGAAACTTTGGCGGAAGGTGATCTCCAAACCGGCTTCCTTCACCCGTTGGTCCAGGTCGTCGAGGGTCTGGTGGTGGGTGGGCAGGAGGGGTGGGCAGCAGGCAGGAGGGGCAGGCAGGGAGCGGGGCGGAGGGGAAAGAGAGTGCAGAGTGAGTCCGGGGAGGATGGTGGGGTTGAAGGACACCAAGCAGGGGTTGAGGAGGTGGGTT
>NW_009238970.1:0-314 GCF_000690835.1 Fulmarus glacialis | reverse complement strand
TGTGGGTTTTTTTTTTTTTTTTTTAAATGTGTGAGATTGGTTGTAGAATTTTGTATGCACTGGTAGAATACAGGTAGCATTTACCTTCTGTCTTAAGAAGAAAAGACTGCCCGTAAGAAAGTCAGTGAGATGATGAATATGCTGATGATAAGTATTTTTGACTCCTTCCTGGAAAAGTTGTTTAAAACTCTTGGTAAGGAGCCATTTAGCTACAGGTAGTAGTGCCTGATTGATACATGAATTCCTCCATGATAAATTAATTTGAAGACCTGGACAGCAGGCAGGTGTTTCAGTGCCTCATTGCCTCTGTTCCT
>NW_009238969.1:0-314 GCF_000690835.1 Fulmarus glacialis | reverse complement strand
AAATATTTGACAAAGTCAAAGAGGAGTCATGTTCAAAATACTGTAATTTAACTGGGATGAAAATCTGCTATTTGTCTTTTCTTCTTCCAGTTAATATAAGTATCTAAAAAACTCCTGTTTCCTTTCACATAACAAACTCAGCAGCAATATTTATTGAGCAAGAGAACTGTAAAGCATCAGTAGCAGTTAAAACAGGGTCAGAAAGGAGGTGAATGTAGTGTTTGGGGTTCTCAAAATGTTAGACAATTGAAAAAAATCTCTGTACACTGTAAAAATATAGCTGAATGTTTCTAAAGGGTGAGAGGAAGACCTAC